>NC_073691.1:156757476-156935816 GCF_029784155.1 Uranotaenia lowii | reverse complement strand
CACCCGCATACGATATGCGGAGCTGAAAAGGGCAGTTAAATGAGTTTGTAGACGTGACAAGAGAGCCTGGAAAAACTCCCTAGCCGAAGAGAGAGGAAGTGCCGCCGCCAATGATGATATCTGATAACTTTATGACATTTCTCGCCATCTCAGTGGTGCAAGTAATAATGTACATGCCGCTAAAAGACCGAACAGGTCAGTTATTGACCGATCGAACAGATCAGCTCAAACGATGGACTGAGCACTTCGAACAACTCTTTTGAGTCTCGAATAGCGATGGCCTACAGAACCCGCAGCTCGAAGCGCCAACAGTAAGTCGCATAAATGACGTCGACTCGGAAGCGCCCTCGCTGGCTGAAATAGAAGCGGCAATCAAAAACATGAAATCCAACAAAGCACCTGGGATCAATTGCATCCCAGCTGAAATGCTGAAAGCCGACCCTGCCTTGTCAGCACAAATGTTGCACCGTCTTTTTGCTGACATATGGGATACTGCAACATTCCCGGCCGACTGAATGCAGGGTATCCTCATAGAGGTCCCGAAGAAACGAGACCTGACAGAGTGTGGTAACTGGCGAGGCATAACGTTGATCTGTACAACCCTCAAAGTACTCTGCAAAGTGATCCTGAACAGGATCCAGGAGAAAATCGATGCTACACTCCGACGGCAACAAGCTGGATTCCGATCCGGACGATCATGTGTGGACCACATCACAACGCTACGAATAATACTGGAACAAATCAACGAATTCCAGGACACTCTTCTGCTGGTGTTCGTTGATTTTGAAAAAGCATTGGACCGACTTAACCATGAAAACATCTAGGCGACTCTTAGGTGACGAGGAGTCCCAGAGAAACTAGTCCATCTCATCGAAGCACAATACGAGGCATTTTCGTGCAAGGTCTTGCACGACGGTGTCTTGTCCGAACCAATCCCGGTAACTGCTGGAGTGAGACAGGGATGTATCTTATCACCGCTACTTTTTCTAATCATAATGGATGAGATTCTGACTGGATCGATTGACTGTGCACCGAACCGAGGATTGCCGTGGAATCCTTCAACAATGGAGCAACTGAACGAACTTGACCTGGCTGACGATATTGTTTTGCTCGCCCAAACACAACCGGATATGCAGAGCAAACCTGACGACCTCACCGAAAGCTCCAAGGTAGCATGTCTCAAAGTCAACGTCGGAAAGACCCAGTCGATGGAAGTCAACACAGTGAATCCTTTCAATTTCGTGATAGCTGGGCAACAAGTTGAGAAAGTGGAGTGCTTCTAGTACCTTGTTAGCCAGATAACGCCTGATGGTGGTACCAAGAAGGACATCGAAACCCGGATCAGAAAAGCCTGATTTGCGTTTGCGAGTCTCCGAAACACACGTTTCTCACGCCAGATCTCTCTACGAACTTAGATCCGAATCTTCAGCTCAAACGTCAAATCCGTATTGCTGTACGGGTGCGAAACTTGGTGCACATACATATGCGGTGACTACGCGAAAACTGCAAGTATTTGTAAACCGCTGCCTTCGGAATATCATCTGCGCTTGGTGGCCTGGAAAACTGGATCTCAAATGATGAACTACATCGCCGGTGTCATCAAAAAAGGGCGCTAGAAATCGAGATTCGAGAACGCAAGTGGAGATGGATTGGGCACACGCTGCGAAGAGATGAGAACGAGATTTACAGAGAGGCACTTGAATGAAATCCATAGTGACACCAAAGGAGAGTCAGGCCCAGTAACTCGTGGCAGCTAAGCCTAACCGCCGAAGTACGAACTGTCGAAGAAAGTCTTGACTTCGACCGAGTGTAGTCGTTGGCACCGTATCGTCAACAGAAAAATGTTGAATATTCACCATTCCACCGTCTCCAGAGTGTTAAAGCGGTTAACGTTGGCCCACGGCAAAGGATCTGGAAGAAAACCTGGACCGGAGAACAAAAAGACGAAGGGAAAGGTGAAGCGGATGATTAAAGCAAATCCCAACGTCTCAAGCCGTGATTTGGCTAAAAAGATCGGCCTGTTGTATAATTTTCTGGACGTAACTATACGACATGCAGCTAAGAAAATAACTGGACTACATACATACAAGGTACAGAACTTCCCAAACCGCGATGGGCGGCAACAATCGATGGCTAAAATTCGGGCATGGAAGCTCAACGAGAAGATGCTGATAAAATACGGGTGCTGTGTGATGGGCGACGAAACGTATATAAAAGCCGATTTTTGGCCAATTCAGGGGTTGAAGTTTTCCACCCTCATGTGAAAGACAGATTTAAGAAGAAGAAAATGTCGAAATTCGCCTCCAAATAGATCGTTTGACAAGCCATCTGCTCTTGCGGACTGCGGAGTGAACCTTTCGTAACAAAGGGCAGATTTGGTATCATACCACTATGCTTAAAGTGTCTTGGAGTGGTATAAGGCCAATTCTGTCCATTTTGTTCCAAAGGACATGAATCCGCCAAACTGTCCGTAGCTGCGCCTGGTGGAGCCGCAACGGTTTCCCTTTTCCTATCGTTGGTCAAATAGTCGTTTAAAATGAAAATACAACTTTTCTGAATCAGATCCGAGAGCCCACATTACCGCGGAGAATTCTGCTGCCGTACCTTTATCTCAGTCCACTCCTTTTGTTGTTTCTCTGCTAGCTAGTGGAAATCCAACCCTGAGGGTTGTAGTCGCCTGAGCTAGCCAATACTAATAGCCTAAGAAATTTCATTTTAAGACACTATATGGCAATCACGTGCAACAACGCCCTAGGGGTGTTCAGGATCTAAAACAACAACACCATGATGGTCCTCTTGCGGGATAGTGGGGTTAAACATCTAGCAACGAAAAATAACAAGAAATATCGGATAAAAATCGGCAAAGACCATTGCTACAGATAGGGACCAGCGATTGAAACTTGGAACATGGAACATGAATTGAAGAGCCGCAAACTCGAAATCGTAGCGCTGTAAGAGGTATGCTGGAAAAACTCCACGGTACGTACCATCTTCCAGAGCTGCGGCAAGACACACGAGCTTGGAACAGCTTTTATAGTGATGGGGAAAATGAAGAAGCGCGTAATCGGGTGCTGGCCGATCGACCCACGAATGTGTCGGTTGAAGACGGTTTCAACACTCAGGTCGACCAGAAGAAGGAATTTGAACCGACAATTGGTAGGTTCGGCACGCATCGGCCTCAGACTTACAGATTTCACCGCATTCAAATGAAGGACCGTAAAGAGTATCTGTATTCGGCATCGTCTCCAACACAGTACACCTAGAGATCATCGTACCAAACACAATCACAGATCGACCACGTTTTGATTGACAGCCAGCACTTCTCGAACATCATTGACGTCAGATCCTATCGAGGCACCAACATCGAGTCAGACTACTATCTGGAGATGGTGAAGATGCTCCCAAAACTCTCCGTAGTGATGGCAGACGGACCTACGCGTGACTTAATAAAACATCGCACAACTGAAGCAACGTAAGGTCGCAGCAGATTACGAGCAATCGTTCGGAGCAGCACTGCCGGGGCGAGCTGAATGAAGCCCCTCTCGAGAATTATTGGGATTCCATCAAGACAGCCATCAAAAGCGCTGCGGAGAAGTCATCGGGCATGTGGAACGAACACGGCGGAACGACTGGTTCGATGAGGAGTGTAGAAGGGTGATGGACGAAGAGATGGCAGTCCGCGGACATCAGGAGTGCAGAGAAGCTCCCGTCAAAACTTGGAGTACCTCCGACAGCGGAAGAGGCAGCGAGTCAGAATTTTTCAGGAGAAAAAACGCCCCCTGGAAACACAAATGTTCTATCATAAACTCAACGTATCCCGCAGAGGCTTCACGCCGCTATCCGAAATGTGCCGTGATAAGGACGGAGTAATCCTGACGGACAATCGTGAGGTGATTAAAAGGTGGAAGTAGCACTTCGATGAACACCTGAACAGCCTACATGCAGGAGACCAAGACGTTGGGGGAAGCTACATTCCCGCGGCGTAGCAAACTGACATAGAGGAGACAACGATGACTGAAGTTGAGGAAGCCATTCGCCAGCTGAATAGGAACAGGAAGGATGGCATCGTAGCTGAACTTGGCCGATTGCCTACACTGGTTGATTGTCCGGATCTGGAACACAGAACAGCTACCGGAGGATTGGAAAGAGGGGGTAACATGTCCCATCTACAACAAGGACGACAAACTGGACTGTGAAAACAACTCAGCGATCGTTGTCCGAAATGCCACCTTCAAAGTGTTGTCCCGATACCTGCTCCACCGCCTAACGCCACCAGATTCGTTAGAAGTCATCAGTCATTCATTTAGGGTCGGTCAACGACGAACCATTTCTTCACCCTACGACAAATCCTCCAAAAATGCCGGGAACACCAAGTTCCCACGCACCATCTTTTCATCGACCTCAAAGCCGCATACGACACGCTCGACCATGACGAGCTATGGAAAATCATGGACGTGTACGGCCTTTCCGGGAAGCTGACTAGAATGTCGGGTGAACTGTCGAGTTCATTCGAATTGCGTTGGGGGCTGTGACAAGGTGATGTTCTATCCTGCATGGTGTTCAACATGACGCTAGAGGGTGTTATTCGACGAGCGGTGGACAAAATTCGAAGGCACGATTTTCAACAGATCATGCCAACTTGTCTGGTTTGCCGATGACAATGATATAGTCAGCGGATCGTCTGCGGCGGTAAAGGAGAACACCGCAAAACGAAAGGCGAAACAAGAAGGATTGGGTTGATGAATTATACTTCCAAGGCGAAAGACATGCTGGCCTGCGGATCCGAAACCGATCGAACCCGCTTGTCCAGTAATAACCAGGTCACGATCGATGGCGACAAGCTGGAGATAGTCGAAGACTATGTCTATCTCGGCTCACTGGTGACCGCCGACAATGACACCAGCCGTTGAATCCGGCGGGTAATGATCAGTGGAAGTCGTGCCCACTATGGACTCCACAAGCAACTGCGGTCGAGAAGACTTAGCCCTCGCAGGATGTGTAATTTGTACATGACGCTCATGATACCGGTTGTTCTCTACGGGCTCGAGACATGGATGTTGCTGGAGGAAGACCTGCTAATATTCGGAGTATTAGAGGGACGAGTGTTAAGAACCATCTTTGGTGGCGTGCAGAAGAATGGATCGCGGAGGCGAAGGATGAACCACGAGCTCGCGCGACTCTACGGCGAACCCAGTATCCAGGAGGTGGTGATGGCGGGCCGGATACGATGGGCAGGACATGTTGTGAGAAGGCCGGACAACCGTCCTGCAGGTGTTCGCTGCTAATCCGGTAGAAACGAGACGAGCAGGGCGTAACGAGCGAGATGATAAGACCAAGTTGAGCGTAATCTGGCGATTGTTAGTTGCCCAAAAAGTTAGAGAACGGTTGCCAGAGACCGAGTGTATTGAAGGATTACTGTTCATCGGGTTATGTCGTGAGACGGAACACCATTTAAATAAAGAAAATAGTTGATCAACGATCCGGATTATCCTTTTTTTAGATTATCTGAAAATTTACTTTACGTTGAATTCAAAAATTTTTCAAAATAGGGCGATGAGAGAAAAGTTCGAAAACCACTGACCTAGCAGAAGGCCTCAAGTCAATTTTAAACATGATCCGGCAACTCGTAGGGGACGCCCAACGACCCAACCCATAATCAACGTAAAACCCTAAGAAATTTAAAACGTTTTGGGCAGTGAAACAAGAACTTGAAGCATAAAATTTTGGACCTGACAACAGATTTAGATATGAGTTCCAACAAGAAATGAGTACAAACGTGATATTTGGAATGGTATCTTTGATTTTCATATCTCCGAGCAATGTGTTTGTTGAATGTAAAAATAATTCTCAATTTATTAGGATCATTTATCACTATGAATAATCTGAAAATCTTTATTTCAACTTGACACATGTCAGAAGCAAAATCCTACTAAAAACCTTATTTGAAGCATCTCAAAAAAGCAACGACTAAAGCAGTGCCCATCATCTGTTTCCCAATTATTCGGGCAAACGAATATTGGCCACTCAAGAACTAACTCCGCCCGGTTGGAACTGGAAAACTGTTTTCGTTTGTCGGGAAGTGTGATTGAATGTCATTCTGTATGATGTTGGCAAGCCATTTTTGTATTCAATCGAAAATCGCATCACCGGCAGCAGTCGTCCCAGCCAGTAGATGAATGGCAATGCAAAAGAACCGTTGAAGCTGCTGCTATACCGATAAAGAGAAGTTGTTCCGTCTTTCGCCCCGGCGATCGAGACTCGGTGACTTTGACAGAGAAACATTAACAACTGGCATTGCATTCGGAGCCATTCAGTCGTAAAAATGAAATGTAAATTTGAATATTGGACGTTGAGATTGGGTACAGAATGTTCTCGCTCCAGGCATCATCACTATTGACACTGTCAAATAAGTTAAAGGAGGTTTGTGTCAAAAGTAGCAATAGAACTTGCCGAACGACCATTCCTACTCTGTACTCTGACTGGGAGGAATTTTTTAGAGAATTCTTTACATTTTCGATGCTTGATTGATTTTGCCCGATGCTGTGCATGGCAGTGACCCGAAAGAGAAAATGCAAATTTACGTCTCCATGAAATGAGGAACTTTTTTCTTTCTGTCGTCACTGGCAATAATTTACCAGCCTGACAAACATTATGAAAACTGTCAACAAAGCAACATGCTCTAATGACCCCCGACCGCATTTGGAAGCTGATGAGCATCGGTGAAGTCGCAACTTTAACGGGACATTTCGGACAAGGAAGGTAAATCAAAGAGCTTTGTGGTTGGCTCACTTTAACAAAACTAAAAACTTGCTGCCGAAAAGCACATCAGAGTTGCCAAAGTTTTCTTTTTTGCATGAAACGTGTTGAGAATTTGTGAATTCGGTTTTATCAATGGAAAGTTTTAAATTCATGTTTAATTTTATTTCCTTAAAACATGTTAATTCTAGATGAATGAGTAAAATCAGATACAGGCCCCGTTCGATTTTGGCAACACGCTCGAACATTTTGTGTTGCCAAAATCAAACGATGTTTGTTCCTGTTATTCTGTTACGGAAGTTGATCACTATTTCCTTTGCTTTTACTGATGACAAGAATGTATAATATTTTGAAATGCAAATTGATCTTCTTTTATCTTTTTCTTACAAAACCCAAGTAATCATGAGCACTTGAGTGTCGTGATTTTACGAATCTCAATTCAGAGATTTACTTAAACACGTCTGTCGCTCGCAAGAATGGATCTATGACTGACTTTGTTTTGTTTGTTTGTCAAGTGCTGCCAAAATAGCAAATGTTCTCATAGAAATTTATTTTATTTTATTCATCTACAGTGTTGCCGAATACAACTAATATTTTATTTTATTCCTAATCAAATTTGATTTATTTTCTGTATATTCTTCATCTCATCCCTACATTCCTTCTCACCTCTATTCTTAATTAAAACCTTTCACGCATCAACATTTGTTTTTTTTCTTTAGTGCAAAATTTAATTTACCAAATATCCTCAATTTTTATTCCATATTCTACATCTTATCACAATTCCGTCTTATTTCCACCGGAAGGCCAAATCAAAACAATCAGCAGCAGCAGCCTTAAATATCTGCGCTTTTCAGGGGCAATTCCGTCTTATTTCCACCGGAAGGCCAAATCAAAACAATCAGCAGCAGCCTTAAATATCTGCGCTTTTCAGGGGCAATTCCGTCTTATTTCTACCGGAAGGCCAAATCAAAAATTATTTCCACCGGAAGGCCAAATCAAAACAATCAGCAGCAGCAGCCTTAAATATCTGCGCTATTTGTGCTTATTCTACCAACCACGCCATTGTCGTGATTTTACGAATCTAAATTCAGAGATTTACTTAAACACGTCTGTCGCTTGCAAGAATGGATCAATGACTGACTTTGTTTTGTTTGTTTGTCAAGTGCTGCCAAAATAGCAAATGTTCTCATAGAAGTTTATTTTATTTTATTCATCTACAGTGTTGCCGAATACAACTATTATTTTATTTTATTCCTAATTAAATTTGATTTATTTTATGTATATTCTTCATCTCATCCCTACATTGAGCTTTGCATTTCTCAAGCTGTATATCAGCATTCAAGTGCAATTTTTCATTATAACAGCCTTTCGAGTGCTATGCTCCATCATAAAGGGTGATACGGTAAAAATTTGGTCAAGGGAAAACGCGTGTAAATCGGTGAAATCGTTTATTTGAAAAATCAAATTAAATTTCTTTTTCAAGTTTAAATAGTTTAAAATTCAGGAAAAATATTCAGTTAGGCTTCCGCTTTTCCAAATCCGAATTGCCGGGCCTTACGCTTACGCTGCCATCAAATTTTGTGCAGCCACCTTGTCCATTTTCTTCGCCGCAGAAAGCCAGTTTGCCTTGAACTGCTGCTCGTCGTTAGCATTTTTTCTGGTCTTCTTTAGGTTCCGCTTGACATTAGCCCAGTATTTCTCAATTGGGCGGAGCTCTGGCGTTTTGGGAGGGATCTTGTCCTTGGGAACCACCTGCACGTTGTTGGCGGCGTAGCACTCCATGACCTTTTTATCGTAATGGCAAGATGCCAAATCCGGCCAAAACAGTACGGAACAACCGTGTTTCTTCAGGAAAGGCAGCAGACGTTTATTCAAACACTTTTCATCTAAATTTCTTGGTTGACAGTCCCGGAAGCTATGAAAATGCTGCTTTTCAAGCCACAGGTACAGATGGCTTGCCAAACCAGATATTTCTTCGCGAACTTTGACAGTTTCATGTGCTTGAAATTATCTGCTTCCTTTCTCCTTCCTTTTGCCGTATAAAACTCCTGTCCCTGAAGCTGCTTGAAGTCGGCTTTGACGTAGGTTTCGTCGTCCATTACCACGCAGTCAAACTTCGTCAGCATCGTCGTGTACAGCCTCCAGGACCGCGCTTTGGCTTTGTCGTATTTTGTTTATCATCGTGATTTGGAATCACTACCTTCTTGTAAGTCGATAGTCCGGCTCGTTTTTTGGCTCGATGCACGGTTGTAGACGATACACCCAGCTTATTTGCGGCATCTCGGAGAGAGAGGTTAGGGTTTCGCTTGAAACTACTGGCAACTCTCTTTGTCGTTTCAGCGGCTTCCGGTTTTCGTTTTCCCCCCGATCCAGACTTCCTGGCTGTCGACAAACGTTCCCCAAACACTTAAATAACATTTGTAACGGTTGATTTGGCTTTTAGCGATTTTGCCAGCTTTGCGTGCGAGTAGCTCGGATTTTCGCGATGCGCGAGAAAAATTTTGATACGCTGCTCTTCTCCCTTGGTCGGCATTTTGACAACTGAAGAGTGAATTCCAAAATCAAAATAGGAGCAACATTCTACACACACACCTTCAAAATGAGGGATGTTCAGGTTTTTAAATGCAAAATTGAAAGAAATACGTCATGTTGGTATTGACCAAATTTTGACCGTATCACCCTTTATTAGATTTATACCTCTCTTTTAAAATGCAACAAGCATTTTATCAGCTTTGCCCAATGCTTTTGAAATACAACATAGCTGTTTTATAATGAATACTCGAAATGGTTAAATCAATATCATTTTAGCCGCAGTATAGTTCACATAATACTCCCAATTCAACAAATTTGGAATATCATAAAGCTTCTTCCCCAAAATTCTGGCACCCCGCGGCAATGCTTTCCGACTGTAGAAGTGAACAAAGTGCAAACTATTTTCCGCCCTCCAACCACACCGACCAACTGAATGTGAATTGTTAGTAGTTTTTCCTCTGCTAATGAGCAAGCTAATTTAGACGAATTAGTTTCAATTTGAGTTACTTGTTTGAAGGCTTCCCCGACCGACGGAGGGTTTCGCATTGCCGGACATCCATCCTCCAAGAGAACGCGAAAGAAAAGGGGAGCACCACAAATCCAAATCGAAGCTCATTAGACCATGCCATATAGTACCTGAGACGAGACGGTGAGACAGCCTAATTACAGGGGCTGCATGGCAACTGCACTTTTGCATCAACAACCAACAGTCTAGGCTTTTTGTGCAGCTTATCTCGGTGGTCGTTGAGGTCTTCGCTGCTTATCGCGATAAGGGGCCGGGTTTTTCAATTTACTCCAACTGTTTCCGGAACCGGTTAAGTTCATAGAGCGAACAACTCACATGCTCACAGTTCAGATTATCCGCGGCGACGTTGCAATCGGTTCGAGGAAAAGAGGATTTAGTAAATGCCCGGAAGGTCTTGCCAGTCGCTAATGGACCAAGGCATGCAAGTTATTAATTAGTCTCTTGTTTCATTGGGTGCCCTTGCATGGGGAGGTTTGTTGAAGGTTCAGCTCGTTAACGGAATTCGACATTTAGAGGCTTTCTAGTGAAATTTCTGTTTCAACAAATTCAGAGGAAATTATTCGAAATATAGTCAACTAATTGATCCGTGTTAATGTTGGGTTTGACGTTCGCCTTTTATTGCTTTTCCAGAGAATCAACTTTCGAAAAGCATTGCGAATTGTGTGATACTGAAGAATTTGTCAATCCAGTAGCATTTTGCTGAACGATTCGAGCGTTTTGATTCGAAAAAATAACACTCATCGTCCATTTTCCAAGTTGACAGCAAGGAAATTCCAATAAAAAGGCATTTGCTCGGCATTATTCGCAGAATTCGAAATTGCTTTGATCTATCGCTACCATCGGATAATATTCACCAAAGAAAGTTTAATTTGTGCAATCGAGGTCGTTGAGAACTAGCCCTTAAAAAAAGTAAAATGATTTTGAGACGTAAAACTAATTTAATGAATTTAATATTTTCACCCTGGGAACTCCGACAAAACTTTGGCTACTAGAAGTTCCACTTACTTACTTACTTACTTACTTACTTACTTACTTACTTACTTACTTACTTACTTACTTACTTACTTACTTACTTACTTACTTACTTACTTACTTACTTACTTACTTACTTACTTACTTACTTACTTACTTACTTACTTACTTACTTACTTACTTACTTACTTACTTACTTACTTACTTACTTACTTACTTACTTACTTACTTACTTACTTACTTACTTACTTACTTACTTACTTACTTACTTACTTACTTACTTACTTACTTACTTACTTACTTACTTACTTACTTACTTACTTACTTACTTACTTACTTACTTACTTACTTACTTACTTACTTACTTACTTACTTACTTACTTACTTACTTACTTACTTACTTACTTACTTACTTACTTACTTACTTACTTACTTACTTACTTACTTACTTACTTACTTACTTACTTACTTACTTACTTACTTACTTACTTACTTACTTACTTACTTACTTACTTACTTACTTACTTACTTACTTACTTACTTACTTACTTACTTACTTACTTACTTACTTACTTACTTACTTACTTACTTACTTACTTACTTACTTACTTACTTACTTACTTACTTACTTACTTACTTACTTACTTACTTACTTACTTACTTACTTACTTACTTACTTACTTACTTACTTACTTACTTACTTACTTACTTACTTACTTACTTACTTACTTACTTACTTACTTACTTACTTACTTACTTACTTACTTACTTACTTACTTACTTACTTACTTACTTACTTACTTACTTACTTACTTACTTACTTACTTACTTACTTACTTACTTACTTACTTACTTACTTACTTACTTACTTACTTACTTACTTACTTACTTACTTACTTACTTACTTACTTACTTACTTACTTACTTTCTTACTTACTTACTTACTTACTTACTTACTTACTTACTTACTTACTTACTTACTTACTTACTTACTTACTTACTTACTTACTTACTTACTTACTTACTTACTTACTTACTTACTTACTTACTTACTTACTTACTTACTTACTTACTTACTTACTTACTTACTTACTTACTTACTTACTTACTTACTTACTTACTTACTTACTTACTTACTTACTTACTTACTTACTTACTTACTTACTTACTTACTTACTTACTTACTTACTTACTTACTTACTTACTTACTTACTTACTAACTTACTTACTTACTTACTTACTTACTTACTTACTTCGGCTGTGGGGTAGCGGCATTAGGATACTACCCCGGGGTCGCTGACCCATGTCGTAAGAGGCGACTAAATGCAGCAAAACTCCCCCCTGATCTACACAAACGAACTCGGATTATGCACCCGGAATAAATCGGAACCATCCCCTCTTCTAACGATAACATATGCAACGGAAATGGATTATGCAAACGGAACTGATAGAAACCGCTCTTATAAAGATACATGCTACGGAAATGGACTATGCAAACGGAATCGACGGAACCCCACTACGGATGAAGACATACGCAACGAACTCGGACTTTTCTAACGGAACCTATTGGATACAACGACCCAAGATTACCCAAAGTGTGCCGCTCATGGGGGAGTGAAAACGCCTCTATGCGAAAGACCGTGCTGATGAGGTGGAAGGCTGGCGGGTCGAAAATGTGTCAGTCGCAAACGGTAGCCTGTGGGGCACCAGGACGCACCCCACAGTAATGAAGTCCTTGCTGCGCTAAAGCAGGGCACTGGCGCAGTGGACCGTATATTTCCCTAGCTACTCGTGGGACTAAACATGAACATAAACAACAACACTAAAAACAGAAAGAACGTCGAGACAACTGATATTAGCTCGGACGAAGGAGGAGAAGGCAGAAGAACTCAGACGGAGGTCTTTGCTAAGAGAGGACTCCTTAGGTCTCCTCTACTGAGCAAAGTAGTAAAGGAGCTAGGAAAGGAGATTGGCAGGGAGGTTGCCAAGGAAGCGGGAAGAAGCCCGGTCGCGGATGGGTCCACTGAAAACCTCAGCAGTTCCCAGCAAGAGGAGCAGGTCCCAATCGCAGGAAGAGATGCACCAAGGGGCATCAAAAAATGTGGCCTTTTGGAGGCAGCCGACATGGTCGACA
Organism: Uranotaenia lowii; assembly: GCF_029784155.1. NCBI lineage: Eukaryota > Metazoa > Arthropoda > Insecta > Diptera > Culicidae > Uranotaenia > Uranotaenia lowii. Next base: position 156,922,896 of record NC_073691.1, on the reverse strand, counting down.
AGATGCAGGAGTTTGTGCGAAGCACCAACAACGTGCACACGCACATCAAGACCTGGGTGCCGAAATTAATGGTGCTCCTGCAGAATGCCGTCAAGGAACGAACGGAGTTGGTGCGGAAGGCCGAGGCTGCAGAGAAGGACCTGGAGGAAGCAAAATTGGTTGCTTCTCAAGGACTTTCGAAGGAGTCCAAGCCAAGAAAAACCGCAAAAAGAGACCGCGACTCCCCCGTCGTGAATGATTCCTCCAAAAAATGGAGGGGCACGGATTATGAGGATGCCGACGGTGAAAGCAGTGCTGGAGGCTGGCGAATGGTTCGCAATAGAAAGGAGAACGTGAAAAGAAAGGTCGTTATGAAACCAGAACCACCCCCAAAACCCAAACCTCAACGGGTGATGTCCAGGGGTGATGCGCTTGTCGTGGAAGCGAAAGAAGGCACAACGTATGCGGACTTGTTCCGGAAGTTACGCGCAGAGCCAAAGTTATCTGCTCTTGGTGAGAGCGTCACCAAAACAAGACGCACCCAAAAAGGCGAACTGCTCTTCGAGCTAAAAAAAAGACCCGGCGGTAAAAAGCGCCGACTTCAAGGAGCTTGTCGAAAGCACCCTAGGCGATGAAGCGACTGTCCGGGCGTTATCACAGGTCGCGTCCATTGAATGTTAGGACTTGGATGAGTTTACCACTGCAGAGGAGCTCGAGAAAGCTCTCTCCAGCATACCTGGCATGAGTAACGAATCAGTAGCTATGAAAATAAGAAAGGCGTATGGTGGTATGCAGATTGCAACGATTCGCCTCTCACCAACAGCGGCCAACACGCTACTGACGGTAGGGAGTGTAAGAGTTGAGTGGTCAAAAGGGCATTTTAAAGCTTAGTTCTTTTAGAAATGGGACACTTTCTTTTGTTAATAACTTGTTTACTACAAATCACACATGCAAAACTTTGACAGCATTTTACTGCCTGTAAAAAGTACTATTTGACCTATTTTTGTCAAAATTTTGAGTTTACGCGTTTTTGAGATATGTACGATGTAAGAGAAAAAGAAAAAAATAATTTTGCACAGTTTCCTTGAAAATCCGTGATTTTCAGATTGGTTTGTCAGCTACCGTTGATTATTCAAAGAATTACTGTGTTTTAGTGAAGGAAAAGTATGATAATACTGTCAAAAATGTCCACAAAGTTCAAATCAAGCTTTGGAGTGAAGTACATGATCGGAAACTATGGTTAAGGGTCATCAGGGAAGTCATGTCTCATACCAGCATTTTAAATTTTGAATAAGCGAAAAACTAAGTGTAGATCGCTAAAATGTCCAAAATTTTTTCACCGATAAGCTGAAAGTTTTGCCTAGTTATGAGTTATTCAAACCGAACCTCCAATAACAATTTTTTGCTAGCTCCAGAGCTCGTAAGCTGTATAGCCGGTACCGAGGCTATGCGACAGATGATCTCTGATGAACAACAAAAATTAGGAAATATCATATTTCAAACAGATTCCAGCATATGAATCCTATGACATATCTGCTCGTGGCAAGGTTCCTACAATATTAAAGTTTGTGTTTGCTGGTTGTTTTGTATAAAATATAATGATTTTTAAAAATTCTGCTCCTGCGGAAAAAAACAACAATTATCAAAACGAAAACTTTGGTTTTTGCTGTTTTTAAAAGCCTAAAATGAGTAATCTTGTACGTACTCTTTGCAACCTACGATCCATACTAACCGATTATACTTGCAGTTTGGTGCAGATGGTTTAACTTCGTTAGTATCAGATTTTGCCAACAGAAATTCCATTAAAAACACTTTTGAGTGGCTCAAAAATAATCAAGTTTTATTAATTTCGGAACAGCTGTGTCCACTAAATTGCCCTCAGTTTCTTTCAAAAGAGAATTATTGGATCAAAAAGCAGCAGAAATTGAAGGAGGAGGTTGTAGACACCTAAAATACAGACAAGACAAAGTATAAGTTTGAAAAATTGATCAATATCATGACTGAAAAAAGTGTGCGCCTGCCGATGGGAGATACCAAGTATAAAGTAGAAATTTTTCTTACAAAAAACGAAAAATATTTTTTTTAAATTTTTTCATGAATTATCATAAGATTACCTTCATTTCTTTCATAGAAAGTATTTTGATCAAACGAATAGTTTTTTAGATACACGCATTCGTAACTGTCCCATTTCTAAAAGAACTAAGCTTTAGAACCGCGCCCAGGATACCGAAGCAGATGCAACGCTGCTTCAATTGCTGGGATTTTGGTCATCTATCCCGAAGCTGTAACGGACCTGACCGGTCACGATGCTGTCGAAAATGCGGTGAAGAGGGACACTTCGCTCAAGAATGCAAAAAAACAGCCGAAATGTATGCTATGCAAGCAGGCGGATGGCAATGTCCACGAAACTGGTGGCTTGGACTGTCCGGTATATATAAAGGCAAAGGCAAGCCAGTAAAACTGGAAATAATCCAGCTAAACCTCAACCATAGCGAAATTGCACAGCTTCTGCTGTGTGATGTGGCGCTTCTATAAGAACCATACGGATTTCCGTCTGGAAAAGCTTATTGGTCAGCGGACAGGTCTGGCTTAGCCGCTGTCTACGCCACGGGACGTTTTCCTATTCAGGAGATAGTGGTAGATTCTCGGGACAGATTCGTGATTGCAAAAATTGCAATGCAGCTGCTACGCTCCACCAAATGGACGATCGAGGAGTTCAACACAATGTTTGATGAACTCACTCACGAACTGACAGGAAAAGTTCCTGTAGTAATAGGAGGAGACTTCAACGCTTGGGCGGTTAACTGGGGTAGTAGGTGCAACAACCCTAGGGACCACAATCTACTAGAGTCCTTCGTATTACTGCAAGTTGAGCTGTGCAACACTGGATCCATAAGCACCTATCGCAAGCATGGAATACCAGACAGAACGTCAGTGATAGATATCACCTTTGCGAGCCCATCATTAAAAAATAGCATGAATTTGAGAGTGTGTGACGATTTTACGTACAGCGATCACCAGGCGATTCGCTATAGCGTAGGAGACCGAAATCCGGTGGCAGTAAGGCAATTGCCTGTGCATGAGCGGAGATTTATTTATTTTTTTTAATTTAAAATATTTTTATTAGGCCGTTTACTTTTTAGCTAAAGTTTTTGTTGGCCGAGGGTCAGGGGTTTTCTTATGGCTAGGGGGAGGTTGGAAGGGGTAAGGAGAGGGAAGAGGGCGGTGAGAGGGAATTGGAGATTTTAATATTAACTGTTCCCTCGATCGAGAACTGGGGGATCCATTAGTTTTGGTGCGATCATCTGCCTCATCCGACAATTGCGTTGGTGAGGGTTGAGGGGTAATCCTTTTCCGAGGATGAGATGCTGGTTTTAGATGTGCAGTTTGTTGATTTGTCCGCTTCTGTTGTGTTGGCTGCTGCTGTAGTATTTTATCTTCGTTCTGTTTAGGTTCGGTTGGTGGGTGCGGTTTTCTGTTGTCTATTGTTTTCGGTTGGTGCTCGTCCGTCGTCTTAACAATGCTGGCGAACGTTGGTTGTTTGCTGTTGGTTTGCTGGATCAGTTTTCGGGCGGCTGCAATTGGCATGTACTGTTCGGTGCTGATTTTTATTGCTGCTGTTTCTGCTAACCAAGTTGGGCATGCGCTATTGATGGGTGAGTGCCCTTCTTTTTCGCAGTTTCCGCAGTACGGGTGATTTTTACAATTCGCACTATCATGGCTAGTTGAGTTGTACTTGCTGCACGAGAGGGGGCTGGTACACTTCTTCTTCGTGTGTCCGTACTTCAAACAGTTCCTACACAGTTGGGGCAGCGGGTAGTTCAAACGAGTTCGTACTTTGAGAAACCCAAAGTGGATGAACTCTGGAATAACGGTACTGCTGATAGTAAGTATCAGCGTGGGTGTACCAATAATTCCTGCGGGCGTTTTTTTGGTGATTCTACGAACGTCTATCACTTTTTGGGGCGACAATTCAGCTAAGAGCTCTTTTCTTCCATTCCTTCAGCTTCCTGACAGGTAACGACACATTTGCGTTGGTTTAAACTTGGGTGACGTCCGACAATGATAGGAGTACCATCGGTGAGACAAGTTAACTTTGCCAGTTCTCTAACTTGATCTTTACTCCTACATTTCAGTACGTACCATTCATTCTTCTTTTCGAAAAACGCGCCATCAATTTTTCCCCCGGCTTTCTATTCCACGGATCGTCCAATTAAGAACGGGTTCTGTGGAAGTTTATGTCCATCTGCTGCTTTCAGGGTCAACTAGTACAGTCTTCCGTGCAGGTTTTGTGGATCCATCCATGAAGGTATTGTCCTATCAGCGACCGGTCTCGTTCGAGGCTGAAGAGGAACACATGAGCGGAGATGTAAGACTAAAGTTTTCGATAAGCAAGTGTGCACCGAAGCTGTATGTGTATCATGTAGGAAGCATCGCAGGTCCATAATGATTAGCAGCTGACGAAAATGATGGTAGCGATGTGCGACATGACCATGCCCAGAAGGTATACACCGAAGTGGTGGACCTCAGAAATAGCTGAGCTTTGTACTAGCTGTCTAAAAGCCAGACAACGAGCTCAACAGGCGAGAAATGAAGCCGATAGAGAAACGAGAGGTGCCATTTACCGAGCAGCTAGGGTGGCACTTAAGCGAGCTATTAAAACAAGCAAAGAAAACTGCTACAGAGCGTTATGCAAGAACGTAGGTGATAACCCATGGAGCTCCGCGATAGAGGTAGAGCGCAACAGATCCAAATTACGGAGCACACATCGGCTGATAGCCATGCGAGTTTCCTGTGCAGTGTGCATACAGGACCATATCAGCAGATGCAGCTTTTGTCATCGCGGGCGTGATTCCCATCGACATAACTCTGGCGGAGGATATGGAGTGTTACAAATCAAGAGCTATTAGAGGAGTGCGCAAAATTCAACGAGCAGCGTCCATGCTCAAGTAGCAGGAGCAATAGAACGCAGCGAACAACGCAAGATGGACGCATAGGCTAATCCCGCGACTTTCAGAATGGGTTAATCGAAAGTATGGAGAGGTCAACTTCTACCTGACGCAGTTCCTTTCGGGTCATGGGTGTTTTAAGCAATACCTTCATCGGTTTAAGCTTATCAGCTCGCCTTATTGTCCGGAATGCGTAGATACGGAGGAATCGGCAGAACATGCTATCTTTGTCTGCCCCAGGTTCATTTCAAGGCGTCAACAGCTTCAAAATTTGAACGCTGAAAATATTGTGACTGAAATGTGTCGCGACGAACAGTCGTGGCGTGCTATAGTCGACGAAATCTCGCAAATAATGCGCGATCTGATAAGAATCAGGAAAGATGATGAACGGAGAGAGCGAGATAGTCAACCAAATTTGACAAGCTAACGGAAGATCTTGGGCCTCGTATGACACTACAATTCAAAAGCAACGCGATCTTAGGGCACGGTATAACCATAATCTGGACTCATACGTGTGGTGGGACTGTGGTACTCAGCTACGATCTTTCCTGCAGCAAATGGAAGCGGAGATACCATTCGGGGTGGTCGTGACGGGATTCTAGCTTGGTAGTTTGTCAATCGGCAATGCCTTGGTGGTTAGAAATCCTGCGGAAATGGATGCTGTGACGAGCGTGAGTTACTATGAAAGCGTTACCTAACCGGTACACGTCTCGGGGTCTCCCGTACCAGTCTGAAGTTTGCGATAGAGGAAAAGGAGAAAGATGATAATGGAGAAAAACCAAAATTGAGAAAGAGAAAAAGGGTAAGATGTATAAGTGCATGAGCACAGCCTACCCCTTGATGTAGTATCATAGGGTGAAACCAAGGGGCACATCTGGCACACGAAGCCCAAGGTGGTTTTAGTGGGATGAACCCACACACGGCAGCAAAAACCCGGCTGTTATAGTTTGAAGTTAAATTTTCAAAAAAAAACATACTTACTTACTTCCTTACTTACTTTCTTACTTACTTATTTACCACCGGGGTTGAGTACTAGATCTCCGCTAAGGTTGCTCGCACCACAGGTAGGTTTAAAATCGGAGTTGTAAGATAAGAGGTTATATGACCCGAAGGTTAGGTGTATGGTATCTAGAGTTGCACATTATCTACCATTCGCCAGCCAGGTTGCACCGATGAAGAAACTGTTTCTGCTTCAGTTCGAAATTATCTCTCCGTACTTTCGATTTAAGCAGTTTGAGTGCCTCGGGATAAGCTTTTATGACCATCTTGCGTTGTTCGTTCCTAGCATTTGTGTGTTGAAGCTGCTCGCACTTCTTCAATTGTTCTTACCTCGTAATGCTCTTCATCATCCGTTAGAATGAAGTTCCTAGGAATCATTACTAAGGTTGCATCAACTAAGTTGTGCGCTACGTAGTTTGCATCTGCTGCGTTCTACCTGAAAAGCCGAACTACAGTCCACTTCTGCGTATCGAACTTTCCACACCAGCCAGGAGTTGTAGCTTACTACTCTCTTCCACATGACAGTTCGGCAAAAATCAGGACGAAGTGTTAAAAAGGCTTGAAAATATTGGTTAAATAAATGGCGAAAACTTCAAAACTTTATACCACTTTTAAAAGGACAAAACACATCCAAAAATGTGTCATCAACTTCTAAGCGCAGCAAAATATCCCCAAAAGGACCATTCACGATATCCTATTGATTTTCTGACAAACACCTGTTTTCCTGTCATCTTTCTTTTTGGGCGTACCTATACGAAAAAAGGAACCGTGTCGTATGGATTTTTATACAAAACTTCGCCAACCCCTGAAAACGGGTCCCTCGCTTCCTTTCCCGGGTGTCATCATATTCCTGGTGATTAATGGCTTTTTAATGGAGTGAAAACAATCACAGTACCACGACGCCATAAACACAATCGGTGTCACACGTTTGCCTTCTGCCATTTCTCGCCCTCACTCTCACGCCTCGTTTCTCTTTCTCGAACTTCCCGGTGCTCTTTTCTTCCCACTTCTGTTTCGTTTGTCTGTTCAGTGCTGGTGTTAATGCTCCAACAACAAGAGAGCAACATAAAATTGTACACACCCGAGCAGCAACACCGAGAGGGGCAGCTCGCGCGACCTGTCAATCTGATAATGATTTAGTGAATTGTTTTACGATTTTACGATGCTACTTTTCGCATCGGGCACCAGCGATGTGGGTGAGTGGGAAGATTTGGGGTAGCACTTTACTGCCGGGCCCAAGGACCTACGTCCTATTGTGACGTTGCGTTTTCTCGACAGGAGGAAATGATGCGGAGGATGTGCTGGTGGTGTGCGTGGTGAAATCGTAGACTCTCCTTCTGCTACAACAGTCCTCTAGATGTCCCATCAGCGAGTAACATGGAATGGCTCTTTTATGGCGGTTTATCATTTTCGGGACATCTGTTAACATCGGCGGTAATTGTCACATTCAATCGGCATCGTTTGCGGTTCAGTTCGAGTGGTTCGGTTTATCAATTTAGTGCTCGTTTGATGGGCGGATCAACAAGCAGCGGCATTACCACGAATTGAGTGTTTCGTTCGGTCAGCTGCCGGAAAGATTGTTATCAGGAGACTTATGGTTCGAGCACCTTAGAATGTGTGATTATCTCAATCCTGCTAGCATTAGGTCTCAATGATTTAAAAATAAACAGGGGGAAGCATCGACTGTTACAAGTTCGTTTTATGTTTTGCGGTAAGATGAGAAAACCACAACAAAACAGTTAATTCTGCGACTATGACGGCTCTACTAACATAGTTTAATAAAGTGATAAACTCGGCAATATTATACTTTTCGATTAAATGCCTTAATAAACAAACCTCTGATTAAAAAAACACACAAATCAATGAACTTCCAATTCATGAATCCCTTTTAAAGTTACTTGGCTCAGCCATTGAACTGCTAATGGGTGATACGGTCAAAATTTGGTCAAGGGAACACGCGTGTAAATCGGTGACATCGTTTATTTAAAAAATCAAATTCAATTTCTTTTTCAAGTTTAATTAGTATAAAATTCAGGAAAAATATTCAGTTAGGCTTCCGCTTTTCCAAATCGACAGCTCAGAACCTCACTAACCCACCTCACTAACCCACCTCACTAACCCATCCCACACACACACACACACACACACACACACACACACACACACACACACACACACACACACACACACACACACACACACACACACACACACACACACACACACACACACACACACACACACACACACACACACACACACACACACACACACACACACACACACACACACACACACACACACACACACACACACACACACACACACACACACACACACACACACACACACACACACACACACACACACACACACACACACACACACATACACACACACACACACACACACACACACACACACACACACAAACACACACACACACACACACACACACACACACACACACAAACACACACACACACAAACACACACACACACAAACACACACACACACACACACACACACACACACACACACACACACACACACACACACACACACACACACACACACACACACACACACACACACACACACACACACACACACACACACACACACACACACACACACACACACACACACACACACACACACACACACACACACACACACACACACACACACACACACACACACACACACACACACACACACACACACATACACATACACATACACATACACACACACACATACACATACACACACACACACACACACACAGCCGCAACCCCCTTACCACCTTCACCCACCACACTCTCCATCCCCACCCTTCGCTTAACACCCACCATCGCACACCACCCGCCCATCAAATACCACCACCACCCACCCTTCGCACCATACCCACCCATCACCCACCACCCACCCATCACCCACCAACACCCACAGTTTAAGCTAGTGATTGCTATGTGATCTTAAGGGAAATGAAAACATGATACTGATTCCAATCCAACGAGACGCATGAGACTAAAAACAGTTTGAGAGCTTTTGCCCTGAGTCAAGCGTTTAGATCAAAGCAGTCATTGTAGGCTTTTCTCGCAAGCGTTTGATACAAAGCTCATGTGTTTATCACATTATTTGCATAACTGCCGGGCGCATAATTTCGACGACATCGGCCTTGTTTCTGCTTATACTTATATTTAATTCGCCTTTTGTTATGCAGTTGAAAAAGCTGCATACTATCTTTATGGGTCGATTTAGACCATTAATAGTTATTAAAACGACAATTTATGGAAGAATGATTTTTTTCGAAGTTAAGTTCCTTTAAAAAATTCGACATACTTTATTCTAGAATGCTTATTTGAAACGAAAAACACATTGACTCGGGATAGGCTGTAGTAATTCTACGTGAACTTCTCGGTCGTTTCATATATACAACCACTGTAACTTTTTTGCTCTTCTTTAGGTTCCGCTTGACAAAAGCCCAGTATTTCTCAATTGGGCGGAGCTCTGGCGTGTTGGGAGGGTTCTTGTCCTTGGGAACCACCTGCAAGTTGTTGGCGGAGTACCACTCCATGGCCTTTCTACCGTAATGGCAAGATGCCAAATCCGGTCAAAACAGTACGGAACAACCGTGTTCCTTCAGAAAAGGCAGCAGACGTTTATTCAAACACTCTTTCACGTAAATTTCTTGGTTGACAGTCCCGGAAGCTATGAAAATGCTGATTTTCAAGCCACAGGAACAGATGGCTTGCCAAACCAGATATTTCTTCGCGAACTTTGACAGTTTCATGTGCTTGAAATTATCTGCTACCTTTCCTCTTCCCTTTGCTGTATAAAACTCCTGTCCCGGAAGTTGCTTGTAGTCGGCTTTGACGTAGGTTTCGTCGTCCATTACCACGCAGTCAAACTTCGTCAGCATCGTCGTGTACAGTCTCCGGGATCGCGCTTTGGCCATCGTATTTTGTATATCATCGCGATTTGGAGTCACTACCTTCTTGTAAGTCGATAGTCCAGCTCGTTTTTAGGCTCGATGCACGGTTGTAGACAATACACCCACTTTATTTGCGGCATCTCGGAGAGAGAGATTAGGGTTTCGATTGAAACTACCGGCAACTCTCTTTGTCGTCTCAGCGGTTTCCGGTTTTCGATTTCCCCCCGATCCAGACTTCCTGGCTGTCGACAAACACTTTAATTACATTTGTAACGGTTGATTTGGCAACTTTTAGCGATTTTGCCAGCTTTGCGTGCGAGTAGCTTGGATTTTCGCAATGAGCGAGCAAAATTTTGATACGCTGCTCTTCTTTCTTGGACGGCATTTCGACAACTGAAGAGTGAATTCCAAAATCAAAATAGGAGCAACATTCTACACACACACACACACCTTCAAAATGAGGGGTGGTCAGGTTTTTTAAATGAAAAATTGAAAGAAATACGTCAAGTTGATATTGACCAAATTTTGACTGTATCACCCTTTATCAGCCGTCGATGCCAGGGGGCGATACCAAAGGCACTTTCTGGAACGCGCCATACCTGAGGATATTGTATCTTGCTAAACTTTCGGCACGCTTGAAGTATTTGCAGCCCCAGAAATTGGCACAAAATGGCTTTTAGCGAAGTTTGGCCTTCGTGAATGCCTGGGGGCCATACTGAATACGTCTGTTACCAAGAACAGTCTACATCTGCGTGCATCATTGGTCTATTGGAAATGTATTCGGGTAGCACACGAAGATGCCTACCGGCATAGGAATATCCGAGGAGCCATGATGTGCATCGTGTTGAGTGAACTCAAGGCGGGCGGTATGTTCAAGCCAAAACAGTAGCATCGTTAGCTAAGCGATGATTGGAAATCAAAAACCATCTCAGCAGTAATCAGCATCAATCGTTGTATCTATGCCGCACGCATCTCCAGAGGTCAGGACTAACAATGCGTGTGTGCGGCGTGGGAAACAGAATGACCGATAACCGATCATACTTCAACCGATCACCGATTCCGATAACCGATAACCGATTCATGGTTCTGCCACATTTCTTCAGTTTGCTCTTAACTATTGCCCAATATTGCTCACTGGAACGAAAATCCGGACAGTTTGGTGGATTGATACTTTTTTCAACAAAATCGATCTTGTTCTCCTTATAACTCTTAACGACATCCCGGCTGTAGTGGCAGCTTGCCAGGTCCGGCCAGAACTTCACCGGACCTTTGTGGGACCGAATGAATGGCAAAACCCTCTTCTGGAGACATTCTTCTTTGTAAGCATTTCCATTCATTGTGTCCCCAGTGATGACTTAGTCTTCTTCCCACAACTACAGATCTCTTGCCAAATCATCAACTTACGAACAAATTTATCTGCGAAAACAAACTTGAATCTACCCGTAAAATTCCCTTTACGCTTCGCAAGGTAAAATTTGTTACCGGATATTCGTCCAAAATCCATTTTGACGTAAGTTTCGTCGTCCATCAAAATGCATCCGTTATACTTGGTCAACACTTTCTCGTACAACTTCCTTGCCCTGGTTTTGGCAATCAGGTTTTGTTTCAGCGTCCTGTTGGGGTGTTTGCTTGCATGGTACGACCTCTCGCAAACAAATTCGTCGAGCTGTACTGTGGTTCGTCTTGAATTTTTTCGCCAAATCACGCAAGGAGATTCCATTATTGTGAACTGATCGAATTACCTTTACTCGCAGCTTCCGGTCATATGCTCCACTTTTACGCCTGGTTTGTTTTGCTCGATCCACCGTTAGTGTCTCCCGGTAAAGTTGCAGCACCGAATTTACAGTCGATTTTAGATATTTCAGGAATTTCGCGATTTTTACCCCTGACCACGTCGGATTCTCTACGTGAGTCTGCCGAATTTTTCCTCGCCATTTGCGTTCCATCGTCGATAACTTTTGACTGACTGTTTCAATCTTGATGAAATTTTCACCACTAAGTAAACAAACCATCCGGATCAAAAAACTGTCAATAGATTCGCGGTGTGACTACTAGGGGCGCTGCATTAAATGAAAAGATGCGACGAGATTCTATGTGAAACAGACTTTACGACCTAATCAAAACAAACTCTAGAAATACATTTTACGAGGGTTTTTCCGGGAAACGATTCACGAAGTAATCCAAGCAGAGGAAATACAAATAAATTAAGTTCAATGCCGCAAACGAAATCAATCGCGAGTCAAACATAATTGATGATGATTGAATATTTATCCTTGTAAATATAATATGGAAAACCTAATTAAAAATCAATTTTCCATTTTGCAAAGCAATAATTTCTTTCTTATTAATTGAATTCAAAAAGAGACAATCATCTCTTGTTTTAACCCATTATTTTGAGCATTTGAGCATTAAGGATTTCACAAAGATATTAACTGTTATTTTGTCAAGCAACTTTCTTGGTCATTCATGTATGTATGAAAGTTACGAGATTCAAAAAGCCAATGTAATCAATGAAGCAGCGACTTCCCAAAACCGCTTCATTTACTCATCTTTCGTTGAGTTTTGCTCTTGAATGATGATTTGTTTGTAGATAAATACAAAGTGCCACGGAATTGTTACAGGCATCTACTTTAGCCTTCAACTCCAAACCACAAAACATTTGAAATTCCATTTGGCGTCCAATCGAAAGAAACGGGCTCTTTCCAGGGAAATATTTCATTTCCATTCACAACAGCCAGCGACAATGAATGTCATAATCGGCCCGGTCCGTCGTCAAGTAACTCGATTCGTTTTCATTGGCTGCTGTTGTAGGTACCACTTGTACCGAGACAGGTACCTTCCAAGTTCCTTATCGACGTTCATCTTTTCCGAAGAACTGAACGTTCGAAAGTTGGTGTGTCCAGTGCCGTTTCAATTGGGTTATTTCAGAAGTTCCCGTCTTCCTTCGGAAGTAAAGCCGCCAGAATTCGCCGACCGGCCGGGGGGTTCCTTGGCATCGATAATCAAGCAATTTGAATGCAACTACACACTTCATCAATTTCCGATAGCGAATGGACCGGCGACATTTCTCGGTTCTGTAGGGGGAAATTCAAGCAAGAGCCTACGTTATCGGTACCACGGCTTTGGGGACCTAGAACTACTGTCAGTTTTGCTGTTTTTATTCATTCCCATTGACGACACCGAAAAAAGGGGGCCGGAGAAAACGTGCATATCTGCCCTTTGGCCGACCATCGTCAGCTCGAGATGATCTGAAAATAAGCGATCCTGGATGAGAATTTTACTGGTTCTTTTAGGGTGCCTGGCAAATGTATACATTTACACGTTAGGGGAGGAAATGTCCTTCTCATTATGGATGCTGTGCTCGGGCTTTTGATCAGAGCCAGTGTTAGGGAACCGATAAAGATTCATTATGTTGGACTCCCTCTCCACGCGCAGCACAAATAGCCCAAATGGACCAAATTTATCGATGTTGAGGGTGGCAGGGTTGAAACTAGGCTTTTCTTATTTGATGGGTGAATTTATATTTTAGAAGGATTGCTCAAAAAATGGTATGTGTCAATGTCGATTTGTCACAATTGCGATTTCGGCTCTGAAGCTTGTTTTGAATGTAAACATGAACAAGTCTCAGCAACCGAAACCACAGTTCAAGTTGCTGAGTGTGGACGAGACTTAAGGGGGGGGTAGGGTCTAACGGGTATAAAAAAACACCATTTTCACGATTTTTTTCTAGAGCTATCGTTCAAACAAATGTATTCAAATTTTTTGCATTATCCAAAGCATTGTTAAAAGAACATTAAGTAATTTTTTCGTAGAAAAATATTGAAAAATGAGCCGGTGACGGAGCATTTTCGAGGATGCCTTTTTGAAAACAGGATTTGCGGTGGACACTGCATCTCAGCACAGAATCATCTGAAGTCAAAAAATCAGAGCAAAATATTTTTAATAGATGTTTTTCTGGACCCCAACGTTTTTATTTAACTTAAAAATATTTTTATGAAATTTTTGTGGCTGTTTGAAGTAAAAACTACGATTTTTCACTTAAAAATCCGCCATTTTTCACCTCTAAAATCTCCCCAAAGTAAAAAAATCAAAAAAGAAAAACGTTGGGGTCTGGTATTTGATATGTAGAAAATATGTTCCAAATTTGAAAAGAATCGGATAAGTAGTTTTCAAATGACGATGTCCACGGACTTTAAAAATGTGCTTTCGAGAAAAACGCGCTTGAAGATTCTGCTCTTGCTTTCTTGCAGTATTAGATAGGAAGAGATAAAGGCCTATAACTTCTACAGTTTTGCTTCAATTGACTTGAAAATTTGACACAACATTCTTGAAATGTTTTACAATAAGAAAATAAAAAAATAAAAAAATCGATTTTTTGAAAGTGTTAGACCCTACCCCCCCCTTAACACAAATTTTATGGATCACCATAGTCTGTGCCAATAGCGTCTTAAGGTGAAACGGTCAAAATTTGGTCAATATCAACTTGACGTATTTCTATCAATTTTGCATTTAAAAACCTGAACACCCCTCATTTTGAAGGTGTGTGTGTAGAATGTTGCTCCTATTTTGATTTTGGAATTCACTCTTCAGTTGTCAAAATGCCGTCCAAGGAAGAAGAGCAGCGTATCAAAATTTTGCTCGCGCATCGCGAAAATCCGAGCTTCTCGTACGCAAAGCTGGCAAAATCGCTAAAAGTTGCCAAATCAACCGTTACAAATGTAATTAAAGTGTTTGGGGAACGTTTGTCGACAAAGAGAGTTGCTGGTAGTTTCAAACGAAACCCTAGCCTCTCTCTCCGAGATGCCGCAAATAAGCTGGGTGTATCGTCTACAACCGTGCATCGAGCCAAAAAACGAGCCGGACTATCGACTTACAAGAAGTTAGTGACTCCGAATCGCGATGATAAACAAAATACGACGGCCAAAGCACGATCCCGGAGGCTGTACACGAGATGCTGACCAAGTTTGACTGCGTGGTAATTGTCGGTGCCCACGACCCGAGAACCCAGCGCAGGGAATTATCTTTCGCGTGGAAATAGTAAAAAAGCGTGAGGTCGAATAAAAACGCGTGGAATTTTATTTGCTGATTTCTCGCAACTGGTATCGAGTCACATGAAACTGTCAAAGTTCGCGAAAAACCATCTGGTTTGGCAAGCTATCTGTACCTGTGGCTTGAAAAGCAGCATTTTCATAGCTTCCAGGACTTCCAACCAAGAAATGTACGTGAAAGAGTGTTTGAATAAACGTCTGCTGCCTTTTCTGAAGAAGCACGGTTGTTCTGTGTAGAGGCGCACTCAAACGTAGTGTTACTCGCAATAAAGAAATGAGCCCATGCGACATGTTACGCGAGAGGAGAACGGGTAGTTTTGACCGAGCGTGTGGACGGGGAGTTTTGTTGACAACGGCGCGGAAGATATACGAGAAAAATGTTGCGTGAATTTTGGGACGAGGTAAATGTGAGTTGTGATCAAATAAACGAGATCTCTACATCTGGCGACGAGGATAAAAAAGATCGTTCGGTAAGTTGCCGTTTTTACAACTTTGAATGAAAAGAAATTGTTGGGAAAAAGTGGCAAACAAATTGTTGGGGCGTAGCACCCAAATGTTCCAAACGCGATTTTCCTGCATAGTGGTGGATGTGAGTGCGTCTGATGTACGTCTCGTCTCGTGCGAGTTGTGTACGGATAATTGAAGGATCTGTTGGTGTTATGCTGTTTTTGCTGTTGAGAGATCTCAAACGTTGAACTTCATCGCCGGTGTCATCAAAAGGCGCTAGAAATCGAGATTCGGGAACGTAAGTGGAGATGGATTGGGCACACGCTGCGAAGAGATGAAAACGAGATTTGCAGAGAGGCGCTTGACTGGAATCCAGATGGGCATCGAAGAAGAGGCAGGCCCAAAAGCTCGTGGCGGCGAAGTCTAGCCGCTGAAATCCGCACAGTTGACGAGAACCTCGGCTGGCAGCAAGTGAAGACGCTGGCTCCGGATCGCCAGCAGTGGAGATCTTTTATCTCAGTCCTATGCGCCGGTCAATCGGCGCTGGACCCTTAGGTAGGTAGGTAGGTAGAGATGAAGATATGCTTTTTGTGTTTAAGTTTCCGAAGAATAGTTTGTGATCCGTTCAAGGGGACGACTTGTGTCTTGTTCTGAGGAGCGGTTAGAGATTTGTTCCTGTGAAAAGGTAGCGATGTGGTTTAAGGAACAAATCGGATTTGTTAAATGGAGTATGATCAGTGAGTTGTTCTGCGGAACAACAAATGAATATTTCCCAGGAATAGTTAAAATCGTAATTGTTCTGAGGAACACACCATCATTGATTTGTTTTGAGGAACATCAAGAAACTTCTTCTGAGGAACCTTAAAAAAAATGAGTTATTTGTTCTGAGGAACATTAAAAAAATTTGTTCTGAGGAACAACGAGTTATATGTTCTGAGGAACATCAAGAACTTTGTTCTGAGGAACAATAAGTAATTTGTTCTAAGGAACAATAAGAGATTTGTTCTGAGGAACGATAAGAGATTTGTTCTGAGGAACAATAAGAGATTTGTTCTGAGGAACATTGAGAACCTTCTTCTGAGAAACAATGAGTTATTTGTTCTGAGGAACATTTAAAAAAAACTTGTTCTGAGAAACAATGAGTTATATGTTCTGAGAGACATTGAGAAATTTGTTCTGAGGAACAATTTGGAATTTGTTCTGAGGAACAATAAGAGATTTGTTCTGAGGAAATATAAGGAATTTGTTCTGAGGAACAATAAGGAATTTGTTCTGAGGAACAATAAGGAATTTGTTCTGAGGAACAATAAGAGATTTGTTCTGAGGAACAATAAGAGATTTGTTCTGAGGAACAATAAATAATTTGTTCTGAGGAACAATAAGAGATTTGTTCTGAGGAACAATAAGAAATTTGTTCTGAGGAACGCACAGAGGAGTATCTAGAACAAAAAGTTGGCCAAAAGTGTTTTTTGATGTTCATACTCAGTCATACGTTTAAATACCTTGGAACAAGACTAATAAAATATTATTAGAGCTTAAAAAAGTAATTTTTGGATAATTCAATCACCTAGCAGTGATTTCTAAGCTTTCTGATAATAAAAAAAAGTTGTTATCAGTATCGAATCCACTAGATACTTCTAATGCTATCTTTTGATCGAACAATACAAACATCATTAAACTATTCCAATGAAAATCCTCTTATTTTCTTAACACTTTATTGTACTGATTTCTATTCAGATTGCATCAACAATTTTTTGTAGTTTTTCTATGGCTTCAAAAAGAATCGCTTTGTCAGGTGTCTTAAACTTTTTTTTGATTATTTTTGAAGCATGCGTTTATCCTGCTACCATAATATCATTTGTGGTGCAGAACCTAACGATTTCATGAAGTTCCTGTGTTTTTTTCGCTTAGTTTTTGGTCTATTTGGAGTACAACGTGAAATTTTGATGAGCCTTTTCCCTGAAAATATAAGATTTGCTTCTATAGAGCGATCTCTATACTCTATACTGCCAGATTATTCTTAACAGCTCAGCCCTGGAAAATTAACGTTCATTTTACAAACAAAAATTTTCAAATTAATTCGAACAATTTCTCTATTTTAAACCCGTAACTAATAATCCAAGAGTTTTCTTCGTTAACATTTTAAAAAAAAGAATAGCGAATAACTTTCAACAATTCAAAAACAACACTGCGACTTTTATACATGTTCCACAAAATTAACATCAATGAAAATGTATAGTTAGGTTAATGAGTTATTTGCAATAAGCACGAACAAAACATTTTTAACAATAATTTGAAAAGCTATTTTTTTTTTGAGCAACTGATTAAATTAAACAGGCGCATTGAATGGATTTTTTTTAAAAAGAAGACAAATTTTTCGAATTCAACATTGAAAATATCACGAGTGCGGAAGTATGCGGAAGTTTTTTCTTCTGTACATGGTTCATGAAATTATGAATTTTCACATAATGTAAAATTTGTTGCTGGGACTTGCTGGGAACATAAACAAAAACACTGATTCAACAAAAATAAGCTTTGAAAACTACAAACAAAATAAAGAGTTTTTGAAAGCTCCATACACAGTACCCGAGCTACTTTTTTGCAACCACTTACCCTCGAACATAACATTTTAACATTCATTTAAATTCTCCTTTTCAAAATTTGTTGTCAAGTCACTTCTTAAACCAGTAATAACATGTTGAACTGTGTAGTGATTTTTATACGGTTTGTTGTAAAATTCCAGTTGATAAAAATATTGAAGTTCCGACAGCCGCAATTGCTCGTAAAAAAACTAAATCTTGAAAAAATTACTGGTACATGGTGTGAAATGTATTCAAGAATCAATTAAAAATAAAAATCATAATAATAGTTCATTTTTAAATTTTGACTTTTGGCCAGGTTTTTGGGTGAAATACTCCTGTGTGCGAACGTTGAGAGAATGGTTCTGAGGAAAAAAAAAAGAGATTTGTTCTAAGGAACTATATGAGATTTGTTTTGAGAAACAATAACAAATTGTTTTGAGGAACAATAAGATTTTTTTCTGGAGAAAAATTAGTGATTTGATCGGGAAGTCATGATGATTTTGATGCAGATGGTTCTGAGGAATACGTATCGATTCCCAAATTGAATTTGAGGAGTCCGAGAACTTATCAAGTGTTGATAGTTCCGAGGACCTGGATTGGACTGGTATAAACATAATAGTACGATGATAATAGTTTTAAGAAACTGATGAGTATCAGATCAGAAAAGTCTTTGAGAAGTCGAGCAGAGTTCCTGTTGCTTAATATGTTGGGACTCCGAGGAGTTCGGATAGCTCTGAGAGCCATGTCTTTTTATTACTCTTAGGATAAATTCTTTGACTCTGAAGAGAAATTAAAAAGCACGTCCTGAAGAACATGGTTGGGGTTTCTCCGAGAAGGTTAAAAGAAGACTCCTCTGAGGAGGATATGGAAAAAAGAAGAAACAGAACCCTCTGAGGAGGAATGGTATAAAGTATGTAGAGAAATCCGGTTCTGTATGTTTGCATTCGATTTTGTGATTATGGGGAGCGAGAGTCAGAGAGACTTGAGTGTTGATCATAACAAACAAAAATAAAACATCAGGTTTCGAAGAGCCAAGAACATTCAGTTTTGTTCAACCTTTCCTTTACACTGAGATGTGTGCATTGTTCTGAAAAACTTTAATGATTTTTATGATTTTGATAATTTAGGAACAGTTTAACAATAGTTCGGCTAACTTTGAGGAGTGCAGATAATTTTCAAATGTTGTAATTCTAAAGAGTAATGATTATCATAATGAACTTCATTAACTGAGGTATCGATTCCATTTTTGTTGGAAAAAAAAGTTGACATTCTTTAAGTTGCATGTAGTTTTCACATGTTATTTTGTAAATCTGCCAGGTCTTTGAACTTAATGTTTTGTAACAAAAAAAAACATAATTTTATATTGAATGCAATAAAGTTGTTTCTGACATTTCTTTTGTACACTTAAAACCTTAAAAAAAAACTTTCAAAAACGGTCGTTTTTGAGGTTGTATTTCCCCGAAACTGTAAGTGTTATTGAAACACCCAACATAAGCCATGAACACTACCAACGATAAATAGGAATATAATGTGCGGTCTACTAATGCGAAGAGAAAAATAACCAAGAGTTCAACTATAGTCGGAAAATAAGAAAACATGTATCTAGATAGTTGAAACAGTTTGCTTAGATAATTAAAATACGTCCTTCCGGTATCGAAGTAACTTTCACCCTTATAGCCTGATTACATATTTTTAAAAGGCTAGTTCTGCCTTGTGTGTTTTAACTTTGATAATTCCTAATGGTTTTCCTGTTGCGCAAAAAAAAAATTAAAGCACTTATCAACGAAAGTAAACAAGCCCGCAGGCACTGGTTGTAAGTCTAACATCCAAATTATCTAATAGTTTTTGAGTGAATTTGGCGGTGATGGTAGCACAGTTCAGATGCTTCATATTGGAAGGAACGTCCGCCATCTATTATTATGTCCAAGTCCATTATCATAGTCCGAAGTTCATCTGATAATTGTGTCCGGTAGGTTTTCACGTTTCTATAAATGAGACAGAAAATGTACTTACAAGCAGTTTACATTACTGCGAATTAAGCAACATTCTCACAGTAATTGTCAGCAGGCTGTAGCGGAGTGGGTACACGTGTGAAACGAAGTAGATTTTCAAACGAAGTATACCTTTCAATCGAACTCTTTCACTAACGAGGTGTATTGGGGTTGCATTTAAAATGCGGTATGATAATAATGACCATTAAAGTTATAAGAGTATCTGATTGATTCTGGCAACGAAAGAGTTTAAATACAAAAAAAAGAAAGGAAAAAGAAAGACATAGGTCAAGTTCTTCGCATCGAAGAAACAAACAAACTTTAAAATCATCATTACAAAGATTTAGAGAGATCTGGATAAAATACATTACAATGCAATTGTGACCTTGTAAAGTAAACGCGAGTCGAACAGAGGAAATATTAAAGGGTTCTATAATCTCAGGAGGTTCCTATTGACGAGTGTCATATGAACAGTGAATTTGCTGGGAATCATCTTGTTTAAAAGGATATAGGAGAGAAAGCTTACCAGCAGCGCTAAGCAGAAGTGTGTAACATGGTGCAGAGAATCAATACTAGATTGAACGGTTGGTAAGGAAAACGATAAAACAAATGTACATTTAGGTATCATGGAACAATTAGTGACACTTAGCAAATGTGGATTGGATATGATTCTAATATCAGTGATCACATGAAGATTATAGGAGCTGTGTGTTCATGGACATGCAGGAGTCCCGCAAGAGAGTCCTAGTCTTCTCGTAAGTATGCCTTAATTACTAAGTCGTATTGAGTCGTTGTTAAGTACAGGAGAAATATCATTCGACTTAAGAATTGTAACTAATTGAAAAAATTCTGAAGATAACTATTGCGAAAACCGATGATCGAGTAGCTGGTCTAGTCAATAGACAAAAGTGGAACCTGGAATAAAGCAGATGCGTAAGTAATCTGCATGGTTCTAAACCTATGGGTCACATTAGATCAGGATGCGTTAGGGGGGATGTAGAGGCGCACTCAAACGTATTGTTACTCGCAATAAAGAAATGAGCCCATGCGACATGTTACGCGAGAGGAGAACGGGTAGTTTTGACCGAGCGTGTGGACGGGGAGTTTTGTTGACAACGGCGCGGAAGATATACGAGAAAAATGTTGCGTGAATTTTGGGACGAGGTAAATTTGAGTTGTGATCAAATAAACGAGATCTCTACATTCCGTACTGTTTTGGCCGGATTTGGCATCTTGCCATTACGGTAAAAAGGCCTCGGAGTGGTACGCCGCAAACAACGTGCAGGTGGTTCCCAAGGACAAGAACCCTCCCAACACGCCAGATCTCCGCTCAATTGAGAAATACTGGGCTATTGTCAAGCGGAACCTAAATAAGACCAAAAAAACTGCTAAGGATGAGCAGCAGTTCAAGGCAAACTGGCTTTCTGCGGCGAAGAAGGTGGACAAGGTGGCTGTACAAAATCTGATGGCAGGGGTGAAGCGTAAGGCCCAGAAATTTGGATTTGGAAAAGCGGAAGCCTAACTGAATATTTTTCCTGAATTTTATACTAATTAAACTTGAAAAAGAAATTTAATTTGATTTTTTAAATAGACGATTTCACCGATTTACACACGTTTTCCCTTGACCAAATTTTGACCGTATCACTCTTTATCAGCAGGCTGATATTTCTAGGAATGATTTTTTCGGTCTTTCACTTTCACTCGGATCACCTTGAAACGATATTCATTTTGACGAAAACTATTTATGAATGAGTGTGGAAGTAACTGAAAAAAAAATTTCGAACATGATGGATAGGAGATTTCATGAACGCGCCTTTTGTTTGTTTATCATAAACCACGGGAAATAGTTGGGTGACTGAGATGTTTTCTCAATATTTGTTGCTGTCAGATAAATGAATATGAGATTTTTCAAGACTGCTCACAATAAACACAGAGACATTCAACTACATACGTTACATTCAGAGCAAAAAAGCAATCGTTTGGCATTAGAAAGATTTCAGCAGAAGTCATCACTGAAAAATGTTCGATATAGTAATTTTCTTCATGAGAAAAATTACAAAAAAGAGATAAATGATAAAAATGCCAAAATGACATAAATGACAAATAATTGGAAAATGACAAAAACAATAAATATGACTAAAATGACAAAAATGGCAGTATGGACAAAATAAAAAAAAAATGTTAGCATTTTGAAGTATTGAACTACAGTGCTACAGAAACTGTTTTACACTTTGAAATTCAAAAGCCAAGTCATGGCTTAGTGGCAGCAGGCTTATTTGTCACCATCAGAGTCGAGGTTCAAATCTCGCAGCAGGCTCTGGTTTCAAAAGTTTTTTTTTTCTATGGTAAACAATATTGTGATGGATAGTTTTTTTGGCGTGATTTATGTATGTATATATTAAATTTTCAGGATAAGCTTTTACAAGTTTAATTTTGCAAAACAGTAGCAGGACTGTTTTGTCGGATAACTACTCCTTGCCAGTAAGCTTCCCTTGTTTCACCTCTGTTTGGGGCATGCATCACACACCGCTTTTCCAGGCGGATTCTGAGCCACAATCGGAAGTATCACTCTGCCGTGGTGTGGACAAATCTTATTAGCAATAACGCACCGTTTATTCTCGGCTACAGCACCACCAAATTCATTCGTTTTCTTTCATTCGAGCAACGGAATGAGGGGTGAATGGAAGACGGACACTTTCCGTTTTCGCCAAAGCCAAGGGCAGGCCGGAATTGGAACTGTCTTAGTCCGGCTAGCAGCGGGAGATGTGGTGCTAAACTCTCATAAACATTGGATCGTTTATAGAAAATTGAGGATATTTATTTTCTTTATTCGCCTCCGGTCCCAGGACGGTTTTCCCCGTTTCAAGCGAGGATTCTTCGGCTTTCTTCCGAGATTAGCTTTCACCTTTCGTTCCGAGAAACTTGTCAAACTCAGTCGGCGCCTTTTGTCGATGCTATTGTGCGGAAAATTCCATCCCCTAGTCTCTGGTCCCCGGATCTAATACTGCCCCGAAAAGTTCCAAGGAACTGATGGCTTTCATTACCGAGACCGAGATTGGAATGTGTTTGTTACGTAATAGAAAGTAATAAGATTGCAATTATGAGAAGGATTGCGGTTTTCTGCCGGTCGGTCACTCTCTTCACACCGGTTGGACGGATCCATTGAAAGGGGACAACGCATCTTGGTAGTCACACTTTGGTAGTGGGTGAATTGACTGACTGACAAGACTGACTCCTTGATAAAACGGCAAACTCAGCAGCTGCACGGTATTTACGATTCGCTGAGGGCCGCCGCAGCACTGTGGCAATCATGACAAGCGGCCGGACCAGTGAAAGTGGCATTTTCATTATTACGGAAAGGTGCCGGTAATTAGATTCTGCCGATTCGCTGCTGGTTCCAAATATTAGATGGTGCAGGGGTATTCACAGGGATATCCGCTGAAATTGGCCAAAGACACGCACAGGGAAAGTGAGATGAGCTTTTGCAGCAGGAAGATGAAGCAATCTATCTATACTTTGAAGTACCAACTAAGCCAGGACATCTGTTGTCAGTTAACTGTTTTGTGAATTATTTGGGATAAATGGGCTACTTTTGTCCCCAAACGGTGAACAGGAAAATAATACGGTGGGAAATGTGAAGTCCTGCACTTCTCTTCAAGCATCCGTTATTGTCATATTGGTTGCATATTTGTAGACTTGCATATGCAACCTATATGACGATATTTTCAAAACATCCATTTACCGAAGCCAATCTCCACTGCACGACTTAAGTCGAGTTACTCAACCGAAACCGATGGCTTAGAAGACCAGGACGCTCTCCACTAGGCCATGATCTGCCGGCTAAAAATGTCTTAAAATGCTCAGTAGTTTTATAAATAGTAGTTTTTCCTGAACATAGAAAAAAATTTGGTTAAACCAATTGATTGAAATTATAATTGCTAATCTCATGTGCTCAGTATGTTGTAAATTGCTGAAGCTGAAAATATGGGTGAGTTAATTAATAAAGTTTATCTGAAAAGAATCGTCCACCTCAGATATTCAGGGTGGCCACACATTCGGAGAAGTCGAGAAATGCAGGAAAAAGTCGTAATTTTAAATCCATCGGGAAATAGTCAAGAATTCCTCCAAGAAATCAGGATTTTTGGTTCAGCTGCTCGGAGCATATGATTCAGTGCTCCAGGATAGCTAAAAAAATGTGAATCTGTCAAACTATGTTCTTAAAATTGTAACCGTGGGTTGGCTACTGTACAGCACATAATACTAAGACCCCCTCCAATAAGCCTCAGGGACGGAAACGCTAGCCTGGGCCTTCAGGAGTAGAGATGGTAAAATCGCGAGTCTTCATACTCGCACTTTGCCCTTCTTTGCAGAACGATTTTATTTCGTTAAAATCAAACTGCAATGATGCTATCGATAGTTCAATTCGGAAAGCATCAGGAAGGAAGCTTCGGGTAAACTCGGCAGGAGTAAACAGCAATCGGGGGAAACATCAGCGAAACGAACGTACAGTTCTGAAAAAATCGTTTTCGTTCGGCAGCCGAACACATCAATCGGACAACGCATAGGGGCGTGGCTAAAAGTGATAGATACAAGGGAACGGGAAACGAGCGAGAGAAGGGTGCGAGGAATGTTAACTCGGTCCGTTGGGCAACGATCGCTCGTGTGCATTCGTGTACGATCAGCTTCCTTCTGTTGTTTCGTTGTTGTGATTTTATTCCTGCGAGGCATGGAAAACATCAATGCAAAACTGTTTTCTTCGTTTTGTGCACATTGATGTGATGATTGGAACGAAGCAAGTTAAACTCGGAAGAAATCAGCCGAATGATTCTTTCCGAAGCGAGTTTACGCATCTCTGTTCAGGAGAGGAAGCAGCCACTTCTGGAGGTACACTTTCATGTACACCTGTCCGTTCATCGTGTCTTGGGTCACGAAAGCTGCACTCCGCCTCCCGCACGTGCAGGTGGCTTGCCAAAGCAGGAATTTATTCTCACATTTGGACATCTTCTGAGTGCGGACATGCTCCGGAATCTATTTGAAGTCGGCTTTCACATATGTTTCTTCGTCCATGATGCCACATTCAACTTTCGTCAGCATGTTGAGGTACAACTTCCTGGCACGGGCTTTGACGGATTTGTTCTGCTTCTCGTCACGATTAGGGGCCTTTTGTACCTTGCACGTTCGAAGCCCAGCCTTAGTTTTGGCCTACTGGACAGGCTTAAGTGCAGCTTCTTAGCCACATCTCGAACGGAGGCGTTCGGGTTTCGGTTGAAGGCCACAACTACGCGGTTGTGATTTTTGGTGTTGTACGGAATACTTTTTCCTTCATTTCTGGGCTTCCGATCGGTGGTCAATCGTTCCTCGAACCGCTTAATCACTCGCGACAATCCCGATTCCCAACGATTTCGCGATGGAAAGATGCGAGAGATTGTTCTCGTGATGAATACGCAAGATTTTATCACGCACGAGCTGCTTTTTCGACTCCATTTCCGCTAGTTTTGATTACACGACTTTAAAACTAGCAGGATGTAAACAATTCACTATTAACTAAATCCACCCAAATTTTCATTAAATTCTACCCAACGGTTAAAAAGTTAGAGCAAATTCATAGTGTGTCAATTTCATCTCACACTTCAGCTTTGAGGTCCTTGGCCTTGATTCACTTCGTCCTTGCAGCCCGGGTGGAATGTGGTTCACCGTGTATTGGAGGCGAAAACACACTTGTGGCTTAGGTGGGTTCGTGGCTGCCGGACTCCGGAACAGTGAACATTTTGATTCTCCAATCATCGGATACATATTACCACAAACCTGTGCAGAAGTTAATTCGCGGCTGGGCTTTATCAACCGATGTCAAGCCGACCGTTGCACGTTACCAGAAGATTGGATGCCGTTGCTCGAAACCCTTCAATGTATCCTTGGACGCTGGAGTATTCCGGAAACAGTGAAACTCGCGAATTTTCTTACGTTAACTTTGTACTTATAAAATTATAGAAACTTACACTGAGATAAAAGTATTTATTTCCAACAATAATCCACTCATATTCAATCATATATCAAACGGGGAAGTGCTAAACTTCGAATCACAGGTGGAATATTTAGGCATCATACTAGATTCAAAGCTTTCATGGAATCCACAGATAGAGCATGTTATAGCCAAGGCTACAATAGCTCTATGGGTTTGCCTCAAAGGAGTAGGGAAAAAATGGGGACTAAGGCCGAAAATTATCCATTGGATATTTACAGCTATAATAAGACCCAAAATCTCGTATGCTTCTTTAGTGTGGTGGACCAAAACTGTGCAAGCTACGGCCCGGAAGAAACTAGCGAAGCTTCAAAGAATAGCAACCCTAGCTATAACTGGCGCTATGCGAAGCACATCAAACGAGGCTCTGAATGCACTACTAAATATCCTGCCACTACATCAATTTATTGAGTTAGAGGCAGAACGTAGTGCCTTGAGACTCTCCAAAAACAAAACTTTCTATGAGGGGGATCTTACAGGACACCTAAAAATCCTAAAGATATTTAAAATAAACTCACTTATTGTAAAGAACGATGACTGGATGGAACCCGTTTTCAACCTAGACATACCATACAATGTAACTATCAATGATAGGGACGTGTGGGAGTCAGGTGGACCTGTGGTTCCTTCCGGATCAATTGAATTCTTTACTGATGGGTCAAAAAAAAAGGCGTTATTCGACGAGCGGTGGGCGAAATGTGGGGTACGATTTTCAACAGATCCAGTCAACTTATCTGCTTTGCAGATGACATTGATATAGTCGGCAGATCATCTGCGGCGGTGGAGGAGACCTACCGCAAACTGAAACGCGAAGCAGGAAGGATTGGGTTGATGATTAATACGTCCAAGACGAAGTACATGCTGGCCTGCGGATCCGAGACTGACCCGCTTGTCCAGTAATAACAAGGTCACGATCGACGGCGACAAGCTGGAGATAGTCGAAGACTTTGTCTATCTCGGCTCACTGGTGACCGCAGACAATGACACCAGCCGTGAGATCAGGAGGCGAATTATCAGCGGAAGTCGTGCCTACTATGGACTCCACAAGCAACTGCGGTCGCGAAGATTTAGCCCTCGCACGAAGTGTAACCTATATATGAGGCTCATTAGACCGGTTGTTCTCTACGGGCACGAGACATGGATATTGCTCGAGGAGGACCTGCGTACACTCGGAGTATTCGAGCGACGAGTGCTAAGAACCATCTTTGGCGGCGTACAGGAGAACGGAGTGTGGAGGCGAAGGATGAACCACGAGCTCGCGCGACTCTACGGCGAACCCAGTATCCAGAAGGTGATGAAGGCTGGCCGGATACGCTGGGCGGGACATGTTGCGAGAATGCCGGACGACTGTCCTGCCAAACAGGTGTTCGCTACGAATCCGGTAGGAACAAGACGAGCGGGGGCGCAACGAGCGAGGTGGTTAGACCTAGTGGAGCGTGATCTGGCGAACGTGGGGTGCCCGAGGAATTGGAGAACGGTTGCCATGGACCGAGTGAATTTTAGGAATTATGTTCGTCAAGTTATGTCGTGAGACGGAATACTACAAAAATTTAAAAAAAAAACTCCGATACATAAATCACTCAATTCTTAAGTCTGGGCACTATGATTAAAAATCAGTTGAAAATCTTAGTCTGACCATTATCTGGACGAAAGGTAAAATTCTGTGTTTCACAGAAGAATCTGGGCATCTGGCAACCCAGGTTATAACGCATATTTATTTCATCGAAATTGAAACATCAAAACTTCATACGCGGTAAAAAAAAAAGTTTGCTCCAGTTGCAGGCTCAGAGCATCAGAACGGAAGTGATAATCTCATTTTGAATCAACTAGGGGAAAATCACAAGAACAGCCCCTTTATATAACTGTGGACCGAAAAAAGGATCAGCTCCTGCCAAAATAAAAAAAAAAAAACAGGGCCAGTGACAAAAGCGTCATCAATAACAACAGAAATATCATCTACAACAACAATAACAACAGGGACAACGAACTGTGTATAGCAACTGTTTGTCAATTTCGACTGCAGAAATTAGAATTACAGCCCTCAGGGATCGGTCCATCAGACGAAATTTTTCGTCCTGCTTTCGAACTCGAGCAGCAGGGGACAGACAAGAGAATCAATCAAAAGTTTCGTGTTTTTATTTTGGTTTGTTCCCTGTCGCTTCCACTTGTACCCATTACTGTCACTTTCGGGTTACGACCGATGGGTGATTTGGCGAATGATCCGGATTCGGAGAGATTCGGAAGATGGATGATGGTTTACCGTTTGTATGGATCCATGTCGATATGAGTGTATATTAAGAATGCAGCGTGAAACCAACTGTCACATTATTATAATTCTAGGAATACTCAATTCAATATCTGAACAGCTTGGTACTAGGGATTGAAATTTAGAGAGAATTTTTTGCATTTGGAGTGATAATAATTAAAATTCCACAACTGCTTCACAAATTGCAACAATTTGCAACAATAAGCACATCTTTACTCTCTCGGAGCACTGGTTTCTCTCATTTGAACTCAAACCTTCTAATTCTCTCTAACAAATTGCCACAAATAACCACAAATTCACGAGAATAAACAACAATTAAACGAGATATTTTTATCTTGCTCAAATAGAACTTTGATATCAAAATCTCTGTTTGAATCATTTGAAAAACCGATTAAACCTCATCCGCATCAGATTTCGTTACCCTAATCTGCATCGTATGCCTAACCTGCTCGATTGCATCGTAAGGGGCTGTTCACTTATTACGGAAGCACATTGGGGGGGGGTCTGCTTACGATCTCTACTAGGGCAGTAGGGGGGGTTTTCAAAAATCTTACGTAAGAAAAATAAAAATAAATAAAATAAAAATAGAAAATTAACAAAAAGTCTCTACAAATATCGCTGTCGGAATCGTATCTTTTTTACAATTTTTGAAAAGATTACAAGTAAATTTAACATTCTGTATTAACAGTTTGAGAAAATAGTGCACTGTTTTGTTTTTGGTGCGATTGAAGGGAATAAAGTAGGAATTAATATCTCTGATGGAATAAACAAGAAATTGGCCCCACTTGCATATGAGAGAGAGAACGCGTTCCTGTTCATGTATGTATGTATGGTGCACGGATTCACCGCAGTTTGTGCCTAAGTATGTGTTGTGCTGCACTTGGACAGTGGAAAGGAGAGACTTGTTCTGCTTGGAGGTAGAACTTGGAATACTTAATATCTAGCTAATTCGCTACATTAAATACTAGACCATTTCCATGGTTACAATGACTAACTGTTTATTCATTATAAACAAACATCATGCGTGTGTTGCAATTCATCTCATCGATTGCTTCGATAAGACGAATCTCAACCCTCTCCTCAACACACGCATTTCGCAGTTTTCCAACTACCTCCGGCGGCTCCTCCTGAATATGGGACTACTCCTCTTCAACGCACGCACCGGAACACGCTCTCGCCATTGTTGCAACTCGATTACCTTCCATGGCACCAGTTCAACGACCATCACCGGGATCTGGCACGGCGACCTCGACCGACATCTGGCACGACAACCTTCCAGTGGCTTCCGGTCCGACGACCTCCCAATGGCTCTGGCTCGAAGACCTTCCATGGCTCTGGCGATCTTCCTGCGGCTCGAAGCTTCCCTTCCATCTTGACGCCTTTCCTGAGGCCTGACGCCTCTAGTGGTCCAGCAAGACGACCTTCACTTGGCTTTCCAGTTCGACGACCTTTCATGGCCCGGCTTGAAGACCTTCCGCTCGTAAGTCTTCCAGTGGCTCCTGGTTCGACGACTACCACCTGGTTCCTGACTTGACGACGTTCCATGATACCCAGTGCGCCAACCTTCCATGACTTTCGGCACGGTGACCTACCAGTGGATCTGGCCTCGACTCCCTTGTGACGTCGGACCCCTGTCCGATGACCTCCCATATTTCCTGGCTTGTCGACCTCCACCTGGCTTCCCGACCCGATGATCTTCCAGTTGGCTCCTGGTCCGCAACCTTCCAAGGTCTCCGATTCGCCGACCTTCCAGTGGCCCCGGTTCAACGACCTCCATATAGCTCTGCATCGACGACCTTCCAGTTGCTCTGGTTCCTGCTTCGATGACTTCCCAATGGTTCCTGGTCCGTTGTCCTTCCGGGCTTCGGCTCGTTGTCCTTCCTACGGCGCTGGCATTTCTTGCACCTGTTGATTTCGCTTCTTCTCCTTTCCAGTGGGCTCATAACCTGTTGGGCAGCACTTGGGCAGTGGAAAGAAGAGGTTTGTTCTACTTGGAGGTAGGACTTGGAATACTTTATTTTTATTTAATTCGCTACCTTAAATACTAAATCATTTCCATGGTTATGATTACTCATTGTTTATTATAAACAAACATCATGCGTGTGTTGCAACTCATCTCATCGATTGCTTCGATAAGACGAATCTCAACAGTATGTGCTCACATGCATTCATGGATTATTAGGTTCGGCAAATCTCCGATGCAGAGCATACACCATACCCGGACCCCATGGCTTCGTATGAACTGTTATGTAGTGAATGTATTGTGTTAATGTAGGGTATATTTTGGAAGAACGAGTCCATATTCCGGCAATCCGGCTTTCGTGTTTATACCTGGTCAGCTGGCAACTGTTTGAACATGCTTACTATATAGTCAGTTATAAGAGGAAACACATCTTATCTGTCAGCAACTAAAAGGATTCGAACCCAAAAGTTTTCTTGCCGATACCGGGAATCGAACCCAGTATGCCTGATATAGCAAAACCAGACTCGCGCCTTTCCGAAGGAGTGCGTTCCTGTTCATGTGCTCAGTAATTTTTGTTTTAGAGAGCGTTCGTTTCGTTTGAGAGATAGACTGTGTACAGTTTTGGAAGAACAGAGTGCGATAGGAATCAGAAGGAAAAGACAAACTTTGGGGAGGAGCGGGCTATATGCGCCTATTAAGCAGAACACTGATTTAATCAAATATCACATCGAATATTTGTACAAAAACTATATACACGTGTGCAGGCATCTGTTTTCTATTCATTGGAGTAATTTTTATGTTAAAATTTTCTTCTGGTTCCAAGGAAATGATTTTATTATAAGTGTTGTTTAAAATGCCGAACCTCAAACCGTGCGGGCTAAATGCGCCTATTTATGTTTTGAACAAAATTTCTGTTTTTTGGGCAATATTTCCGTATAATTTCATTGAAACTGCTAGAAAGTAATAAGTTCCGTACGACAAAGCTGAAGTTTTATAAAAATCTATGTATATTATAATGTTATAGAATAAAACAAAAGTTAGGGTTGCCATACTATGGAGGCAGTTCATACATGAGAAAAACTTTATCAAATCTGTTTTTAGATCCTCAATTATCTCTTAAGATGTTATTCAGAGCTAAGATTTGAAGGTTCAATGATAAAAATCATTTATTTATTCTATTTAACCTGTTATTTTAGGATGGAGGCATTTTACAAACATGATGGGGGCATACAAAAACACTCTATTATTCCACTGTATAATCATTATTAAACCTCCACAAAAACTGAAATATGTTTAACTTCTTAAGTTCATTTGAGTAAGAAACAAAAACCATCCAAGTTTTTGTTTTAAGCTTCTTTACGTATAATTTTTAAAAGTCGAAATATTATAACAAAATGTATCAATATAGACTAATTTCGTAAGAGACGGGTCGCGTTGTCTTTCGTGAGAATAAAAATACAACTTTAGGGAAAGAAAACGGCGAAATCGATGGAAAATAGGAAAAGTGAGTAAATATAGGGAGAAAATATACATAATAGGTCGGTCGGTCTCGACTATGGCGCAGACGGTCGGTTCAACCACACTCTGCGCATTGTTTTGAATCGGGAACTGTAAAAATGTAATGATTTTTTTTCAGTGATGAGACAGCAGATTTTTCTAAGTGATGAGACGGTGTTGTTCTTTGTTTCGTTCTAATCGTTATTCGTAAACCACGGTAAAACGGGATACAGAAAAGTTGTTTCGGCTCTTTGGTTGTTTGTGTTGTACGGAAAATTTAAAAAGGTTGAATGATATTTGATTATATTGTGTGTAAACAGTTTTTTTTTATTTTCATATCCTAGCGAGGATTGACAGTGAGAGTTAATTCCAAAACAGATGAGAGCTATGTGTTCTTCGTTGAAGGGGCGTATGCTTATACACTTCAATGCCATGAGGCCATTCTATGATTTAGAGTTTTACAGTACAAAACCCTGCGAGGGGCAGTACCACGAAGTGATAGGTACAAACCCCTGGGAGGGGAAGTACCATAATACGAAAGGTACAAACCCCTGAGAGGGCAGTACAATATTATGGAAGGTGCCCCTAAGAGGGGCAGTACCATAGGATGAAATGATCAAACCTCTAAGAAGGGCAGTACCATTCGATAAAATGTACAAACCCCTGAGAGGGGCAGTACCAGAAGATGAAATGTACAGTCCCCTGAGAAGGGCAGTACCATAATATGGAATGTAAACCCCCAAGAGGGGCAGTACTATAAAATAAAATGTACAAACTCCTGAGAGGGGCAGTACCATGAGAGAGTGTTTTGTGGAGGTAGTTAAAAGAAAGCATTGAAGTGGAAAGAGAAAAAGATGCGTTCCGTAAAATAAAATAAAGGAATGAAAGATGTTGGAATAAAAATCTGGAAAATAGAGAACTAAAAAAGATGAAAGAATAATAATAAAATGCATGGAGGAAAAATGAATTTAACAAAGGAGAGTCAGAAATGGAAAAAAAGAAAAATGAAAGCTATAGTAGGTAAAGGAGAAATAATTTTTAAAAAAGAAGAAACGATACCGAAGGTTCGAATGAAGAAAACAAAATTACCGGTGGAAAATGCAATTAGAAAAAGAAGTATTTATAAAAAAGATTGATTAAGAGAGGAATAGAGAAAATGTACAGCGGTTAAAAAGAGATTTGGAAAGAGAGTATGGAGAAAACAAAACTTAATGATGAAGGAAGAGTGAGAAGGGAAAATAGAGGGCAAAAATAAGGAAAGGTTAATAAATTAACAAAAACGGAAATCTAGATAATGTCTCTCACGAAATTAGTCTATAAACTGATTTGTTTTTTCCCCTTCTGACTCCCATTGAATTCTGACGATCATCGAACAATTTGAAAATTCATCCTCACACTGGAATTGTTTGATGGCTTATCGATGCTTAATATTTTATTTCGTGAGAAATGCTATTGGAAGGGGTCTTCCATTTAATTATTTTATTTTTTGCTGTATTATCGTATTAAGACAATTGAAAGGATATAAAATCTGCCACAATTTTTTTTATATTGCAAATTAATCTCCGGCATCGAGACAGAAAAAAATGACTCGTCTACAAATCATTGGAATTCAAACTTGTTTGATATCATCAGGTAAATAACAAGTTTTCACAGATTCTAGTTGCCACACAAGAAAAATTTCCCGTTACCCTTCGAATGCTCGACCCATAACCCAAGTAACCATAAGCACTAAAACATTGCCCTTAATCAACACTATATTCCCATATATAACTCTGAATTAATGCTTGTTTTGCACTATATGCGTATATAATGCAGATTTAGTGCTAAAAAGGCGAAATAGCGGGCTGAATAAATGCTATCACGACATAGCATTTAATAAGCATAGCAAATGCTGAATTAGAGCACCATCAAAACGTCATTTTTCGCCAGCCGTATAAAAGCATTAACAATGCATACTTAGAACACCTTTTTATTTTTTCATTGATTGATCATGATTGATGTGAAACGGAAATTCGAAATAGGAAATTATTCTTTGATTTATTAAAATGAACAAAAACAAAAAAATTAAATCATTATCTACAACATCAATCAACCTGCCGAATGAAGGATTGTGCTTGCTTAATGAAGTGTTCTATGAAATGAGAAGTGATTATAATTGAATTATGAATTACTTTTGATGAGTCTCGAACCGAGGATCCCACAGCAGTCTTTTTCTTTCCTTGCGCCTTTACCATTTCGACCACTCTTGATGCTGATAAGGTAGGTGAAAAAACCCGTACTTCAAGCACTTTTCGGGTCACACAACTTCATAGACAATGTATGCGTGAGAAGGTGTGGAAATGTATTGGAAAATTTTGGGAGAAGACAACTGCAACTGCCCGCTCTGATTGTTTTCGTTTGCTGTCTTGCTTACTCACACACAGCAAATGAGAAAATCACTCTTGTTTACATTCGCGGGTTTGACGTTTCTACGCTTTATAAAAGCTTTATATAAGCATTAACAGGAAGTTCTAGTGCTACAGTCTTAATGCTTGTTAACTTTATATAGTAGCTCTATATGTGCATATTGTGCTACCATTAGTGCCAATTTTTGTTATTGCTTCTATGCATTAATAATGCTTATATAAAACTAAAAAGCATTATGAATGTAGATATAATGCTAACTGGCATTAGAAATGTTGATTTAATGTTGATTAAGGGTTATGGCTTAATGCTTATGGTTACTTGGGAACCGTCTGGCCATAACCGTCAAACAAATTGAACGATGTGTTTCATAAATCATATCACATCTGAAACAGAGCGAAATCATTCTATTAAAATTTTCAACCACTTGACAAGAAAGTTTCAACAGTACCCTTTGCCTTGAGGGGTAAAATTTACCCAGTCGTAGATAAAGCGAGGGGTGAGGAGCAGCGAACAAAAAAAAATGGATTCATCAACTCGCAACACCAGGCAAGCGACATTTACACCCTTGGCACTTTGAGGGTACATTATGTCACGGTAAATTTCTGTCATTTGGATTTTATGTTGATGCTTTGTGATTCCCTTCTTTCACTTTTTTTTTCTTTGCTTTTTGCCCCTATCATCGCCACCATGACCATAATCACACCTACATATACACACACACACTCATGAGGATTGTGGAACGAATATGAATTGCCGGCGTCAAAATTTGACATAATGAATGGTGCTGCATTTTGGAGCACGATTGATGAGACGATTCACTGCTACTGCGGATTTGAAAGGGGATTGACGGGTTTTCCTTGCGCTCTGACAGAAATAGGTAAAAGTAACATTATTTATTCGCGTTCATTAGGTGAGACATGTAGGGAAGAACCAAAGCGTTTTGTGTAATACGTTCCATCAAGTTTGGGATTCCGACAAAGGAAAAGTTACAGGAACATTGTGTTGCTATTCATACTACTGATTTTTATAGGGGGAAAACTTTAAGAAACTTTCGTCTTCTCGAAGAAGTGTCTTTGTACGTTAGTTTAGAATTTGATGTTCCATAGTTTTTAAACCTAGTTTTCTACATGAAGTTTTTTTATGTGAAAATCTGGCTCTTTAGCTTCATAAGCAAATAATAATTATTTTTTCCAAATTTCATCTAACTGAATAATCGTGCTGAACAAATAAATAAGCCCTGCCATAACATTTCAATAATTTTAATTATTGCCAGAAAAACGTATGTCAATTCACACTCAAAGCAAGAAATCTGCCATAGCTGAACATATCAAAATCGCTTTAACTCAAACCTCTCCAACCAAAGTTGTTTAAGCCGTGAATTTGATAATCGAAATTGTTAACAGTTTCCCGTTTAAAGCAATTTACCATCGTCTGTTTGGACAATTATTAAATTTAAAACGAATTATTAAATTTAGAACGATAATATACCAATAAAAAATTAGCAGACTGATTAGAGACTCCAGGATTCGATTAAAGAATACGAGACTTAATCATATGAATGATGAGCATTCTAGCTACATTGAAATTTAATCCGTTTTCCGTTATTTATGAAACCTCTTCACAACAACCACGTTGTTCGAAAACCCACGGAAAACTTGATGGTTACTTTTCCATAAGCCCGAAACTAGTTCATCCGTTGCAGTTGTTCCCGGGAGCAGCCACGTGTATCCAATATGTGATCCGGAACGGCATTTCTGCCAGAAGTAAACACAAACTTCCCATCATAAGAGTCGTTTTGACACGATTCAATGAACTGCTGCAAATATGCTTCCGATCCATTCGTGAGGACAACACAACATGAATCCGATGTATTGATTAACAAACTGGTATAAAGTAAAGCTAGCCATCTGTAGGAGGCGCTCGCTGCTTTCCGGATTTCTATCGAGGTTTGATTTAATTGCACGTCTCATCCCTCCCAAACGGCGGGTATTCTCGGATGCATTTCTTCGCCATCGTCTTCCGGGAAGCAAAACGAGGGAGAAGGTGAAAAAAATAACAACATTCCTAATGGGATACCGTCCACCGTCAACCATCCGCTGGCATTTCTTCCGTCGTCGTTTACTCAGTGACACGTGCGATTCCCGGTATTTTTTCTCTTCATCCAACCCTCTTTCGAATTCCGAGGGAGTGTAAAAACAACCACTTGAATCGAGCGCGGCTGCCAAACGAATAGGGAACAACGGAGAAAGTTTCCCGCTTCCCGATGGAACTCCCGTTTTCTCAAAGATGCTCACTGATGCACGGAAAAGTAATGGGAGGGAAAATATTTTTCAATTAATTTTCCTACAAGTCTATGATATGAAATGCTTCCCTCATTTTTTGTTGACGTTTGTTTTAAGTTGATTCAAGCGATTTTTTTTTAGAAAGTAAACGAAATAAAAATTTTGAAACAAATGTCTAGAAAAGTCTGGATGGCGAACTTTATAGATGAGGACTTTTGTTTTCGGTCGCCAGACTTCAAGGTGCAAACACTGACCACACTGATATGACACTTAGAACAAAACTTTAACCATTTTCTGTCTAATTTTTTGTTGTCAGATTTTGCAGGTTCGCAATACCGACAGCAGGTGGCGAACCTGAAAAATTTGACAAAAAAATGCCCTGTAGGAAAAATGGTCCTGTTTAGCCCGATTTTATCGTATAAATTGCGTGTTTTATTTTTAAAGTTGCGTGGCATTTCCTAACTGGGATAGCTTTTCTTCAAATCGATCGATGCGCACTCTGGAATCGACATTGCGTACTGTTGGAAAAATTATCCAGAAAACGAAATCGAGTGTCCAGTCAGTATGGTCAGTGGTGCAAATGCATTACTTGATAGTATCATCATATATTCTATACAATATCAATGTCAATCAGACTGGTTGGGAATAGGAGCGGTTACCTTCGAGACTGTTCGACCTATCTCCAACAATGACCGTCTTCTCGGCTCGGGAATCTCCAACAATGGAACCGCATGCACCTTGGAATATTGAACAAATTCCAATTTGTTCCACCGCCACACCGCATGCAATCAGGAACAGTCACGTTTCGTAGATATGTACGTTTCGTACAGGAAAAGACCGACACTTTCGATACTAATGAGTTCTATTTTATAAGCTTATAACATAATATTCACAGTGGCGAAAAAAAATTTATAAGTAGGTGAACTGGTTGGTAGTAGATATGACCAGACACCACTAACTTCGGGCGGCAACTTAACTCCTCGATCGTGTTGGTCGGGAAACAATGGGTCGTTGGGAGGACGGTTAGCAATAGCTATAATTTTCCTCCTCACTATCAGTCCATCATCTCATTTTATAGTAATTCCAGGGTTGGTAATAATCACGGTATCAAACACAGACCGTTGTGCTTTATCCTTATTTAAAATCCATCTCCGTTGCTTCCACTTACTTATTTGGATCATTTCCTACCCAAGTCAAGGGCCAAGCGTAAAAACACTCGGCAACCAGTATACTGTAGGAGGGCGGAAATCGCGAACATGCGTAAAATCTGCCTTCAAGCTAAGTGACTTATGCAAAAAGCGAATATGCCTCTGCCCTCACGATGAAAGAAAGTGCCCGAAAGCAATGTAGCTTGTAAGCGATGTTTAGCAATCGCTAGCACAACTGACCTTTCTAGCATCTAACTAGCAGTCTGGTCAATTGTGCGCCAGTCTCGAGATGTACCCTGAAATGGTCCGCCAGGGATTCCATAGTAATCAACTGGTCGCAGGTTCTATACAACTGATATACAAGCTGAGAGGAACAAATTTCGTTGGTGAAACTGTGGGACATTGCTATGCGCTCCAATTGAAAAAAATCTGCCGGCCGTTTTTGCGTTGTAGTTACCCCAAACGTTGGGAACGCCTTTGATGATGTCTGATCGGCAGCGATTTCTTCGTCGAATAAGGATCCCGGTATTCATTTGTAGGATGGTGGAGTGCTACTTCCAAAACCAGGAAGTTTACAAATTCAAGATGGTGCAGGACAAATATGGTACATTGGAGGAACTTCAGAAGCGATATAGATGAAACGATGATATAGCTGGCGACCAATCTTCTGCTGCCTTAGTAAGGCGGAGTAAAATCTAATTCTAGAAACGAACAGTAGTGAAGGAGCCGCCGTGTTAAAATCGTGAGAGGAAAGGTGCGGTCATCGTTCAGATCGAGAAAAGGCCGTACCCTGATGCACTACAAAAAATGAGGAAAAAACTGGCAGACATATGCAAAAATATTCAGGTAGTTATGCAATTCCGCAAAGTTCCATACAGGTATTTTTTTCC
Source organism: Uranotaenia lowii (assembly GCF_029784155.1). Taxonomy (NCBI): domain Eukaryota; kingdom Metazoa; phylum Arthropoda; class Insecta; order Diptera; family Culicidae; genus Uranotaenia; species Uranotaenia lowii. The sequence goes on along the minus strand of NC_073691.1, from coordinate 156,884,489 downwards.
TCGCATTAATCTCTCAATGTAGAACCCGAAGTGAAAGCCAATATTTGTATTAGTGTCGGTCCGCACAACAGCGGAACAAAAGTGGCACTGTTTATGGTTGAGCCAATAAAGTGGATCATGGTAGAATGATAATGGGATGATCGATGTGCAAGATTATCACCTACTTAAAACCAGCTAAATAGTTCTACCGGTGCAAAGATTTTAGCCATAGGGTCTGCGATAACACTCGCGATAACGTTTTAAATGAAACTACAACTTTGAAATTTTCCAACTAAATTTATTTTAGAATCAATATTGTGCTTTGTTTATGGTTTGGGTTTTTTAATTGATTCAATGCTTACCATTGTCCTTTAAAAAACCGTTTTGGTATCCGACTCCTCACGCTGCGCGTTCGAACTTGAAAGACGTTTTGTCCTTCACGCTGTCGCGTGGCGGACGAGGCTAAGGGATCACCCCTAGCTTTCACGCAGACCTAGGAAGCCCCGGCAGACCTAGACCAATGTATTAGGGCCGCCGCTTCCGACGGCGGGTCGGCGGCCACCTCGGATTTGGGAGCTTCTGCTTCTGCTTCTGCTTCTGTCGAACTGCTAGGTACGCCGCGTACGTAGAGTAGGATATCTCCACAGGTCGCGGAGTATCCGAGTAGATAAGACAGTAACTCTTTCGCAGCATATATACCCTGCCTCTTGTTACAATTCAAGATCAAAGACCTCTCCTCTAACTACTTGAGGTCAGGTCATACGCGTAACTCGATACCCGCTTGTTTACCCGCAACTATCGTGTGCTCCAACACTTTTCGAGTCCACTATTAGAGACCAGACCTCCACTTTTATTGGCTGGGGGCCCTCTCATTCGCCTGAACTGGTAGGGGAAAGAGTATTCACGTTGCGGAGTACTCTAGGGAAAAGTTTCGTCACGTCGCCGCTAGGTGAGCCACTCGAGCCGGGTAGGATGACATCATCGTCAGGATTCATCTTAGTCGTCAGCGTAAAGGACCTGTACGTGAAAGACGAGTGACAGGCGCGAGTCTAGGATAAGCTGTTCTCGATTCGGTACGTGGCGGGCAAAAATCCTAGAATTTCCAGCCTTAAAGTTGCCGGTAGGAGTAGAATGCCCTTTTGGCGGAGGGGTTTTGAGTCGAGTCTCCGCAGTAGAACTCGTGAAGAGAAATGTGATCACGCCGTGGAATACACTTGGGAAGAGTGACTACAAATCGCCGGCGGGTGAGTCTCTCGAGTCGGTGTAGGCTGACGTCTCCGCCGGGAATCGTCCGAGTAGCTCCTGTATGTCCTGGACGCCTGCTATGACAGACGCGTGTGCAGGATAAGCTGCTCTCGATTCGGCTCACGGACGGGCAAATGCGAGGGCCTCAAGCCAACACAAGCGGATAGGAGAGGTCTGGTCTGTCTCTAAAAGAAGACTAGAAAAGAGGTGAAGCACAGGATAATTGCGGTTAACAAGCGGATCTCAAGTTACGCATAAAAGCCGAACCTTAGGTCGTTAGAGGAGAGGTCCTTAGTCTTGAATCGTAATAAGAGGCGGATTATACATATATGCTGGAAGCAATTTGAAAACGAGGCGGTAGTTGCAGGTCCGGATGGGAATTATAGCGAGTGGCCCCAGGTGGACTTTATGGTGTATCATGAGTATCATGAGTCACCAATTGCCCCTATGGACCCAGAGTAGCATACTGAGGAGACGCGGTGGCTCGCCGTGCCTCGGAATGCAATCCTTAAAAAGGATTTACCACCTGGGTAATCAACTAATAAAAATAGACCCATTTTAAGGCTTTGTTGGAAAAAATATCATATCAGAACACAAAAAAATTAGTTATAATGGCTTATCCACAAGACATTTTCAAATTCCCAAAATGTATACTTTTTTACTTTCGCAGCAACCAGGCTCCCCGTAGAAGTATTCGGGACAGCCGCCCAATTTCCATGCCTCGGTATTTTTTTTTTTGGGACGTCGGTAAATTGTCGCACCTCGGCCGCAGCAGCAGCTACGCGATAGCAAAATTTATTGAATTAATATTGACTTCTAATGTTATTCAGCGGATGTAATGAAAAGCGCCGAAGTACGCTGAGTTGAATATTAAAAATTCTAATAATAAGCCACACAGCATCAGAGGGGTTGATGGGACGCCTAGAAGTTTCCCGATGCTATTTTTCGCAAACGGTGACGTCAGGGTCCCCAGCCACATTGAATAAAAGAAAAAGAATTCGACGGGCGCGTGGAAAATTTTGGCTCTCAGTTACCACATTTGAATGAACGCTGGACCACCTCCAACCCCACCAAAAACCTTCCACGCAGCTGCCGGCACCGGGGCAATTCATTCTGATAAAACAACTGTCGGGAAAGCGCATTAATAACGAGCGAGTTCCGTGGAAAAAAACAACAAATTTCGAAGTGAAATGAGCGAACGTTTCGGCGATATATTTTTGCTGTTCTGTTCTGTTGTTTTCCGCAGGTCGTCGTCGGGAGGAAAAGTGGCCCCCATTAAATTTTACCTGTTTTCATTTGGCAACCGCCAATAATGGGGTGTCCTGACTGCTGCTGCTGGTGTTGGATGGAAGTTGAATTTGCATATAATTGTCATTTTTGCTTAAATATTCCGGAGGGGATTCGAGCGATATTTCAGCCTAGTGAAATTGTGAGCTATGTGGACAATTACTGCCTATGGCAGATTGATAAGATCTATTTTCGGAACTAAAACGAATAGATAATAGATAGTGCTAAGAGAATATTGAAAACAAGTTAATATTTTCGCATTGAATGTTCTATTTTTAAAAGAAATTATAATGTTGAGATTTATAACTTATATAAGCCTCTTGTTCTGATTATCTGACGCATAGGATCGGAATAAAAGATCTCCACAGTAAACAGTGCGTATTTTTAGCTTAGTTTGGAAACCATGAGGGAACTTCAATCTCCGAAAATGGGAGTGCAACAATCTCTCTCGTTTTAGGGAACAGTTGAAACAATCGTAACTCGTTGCTTCGGCCAATTTTGGAAGATCGCCACAAATTATGACTGAAGAGTGACGAGTGCGACACGCGAGATTATAAGAAAACCGTCATATGATTCCTATTAAAATAAAATATAAGAGAAAACTTTACACAAAACCCGATTCAATACACTCAACAGTGGGTTGCAGCCTTTTCTAAGCGGGAATTTTCATTACTCATCACCAGAGACCGTGAGCTACCCAGCGAAGCGAAGATGTGAAACGGCGAAACAACCAGATTAGACGAGGCATGAAAAGATGCAAGGCGAGAGCAATGGCCGGCTGGAGTTCAAATCATGGCGACCATAACGTTCATCGAAGTTTTGGATTGTAATTCTGGAGAAACAACATTGGACCAAATATAAGATTTATTACAATACCGGAAACCGAAATATTAATACATCAGGTGCAACCCGTCTATTTGCTCCCGGCAATAAACCCCATTACCAATCCTTAGACCCTAAATTTCGGACCCTATTTTTGGATAGAATTCCAACCCTGATTCATCGCCGTCAATTCGATTTGAATCCACAGTTACAGTCGTCTGTACGCCGCCGTTTAGAAGTTATATCTCCTACATTCGGATTGAATCAGCCGTTGAAATCGACGCTTCCCATCCATCGCTGGTTTGGGTTGAACTCCCACCGGCGAAATTCGGATCAGGCCAAACACAACTCCTTGCCTGGTTTAGCACCTAAGGTGAGCCAAGTACACAACTCACCATACGATCCCTTCGCTTCAACGAGAGTTGTTAACCAAGGACGCCATCACTAAAATCGCCGAGTCGGTACTGGGCTCCGACCTCTTCGAACCCGAAGTTGAACCACAACGAAGATTGGATCCAGGTGGTAGCAGAAAAAAGCAGGTCAGATACTTTAAATGTTGAAGTGGTAGTCGAAAAACCAAGCTTTGATTGTGCAACTCAATAAATTATGTGTTAAGCTAAGCGGTGGAGTTGTTTCTTCCTCCGAATATTCTCTGCATTTTGCATTTTGATTAATTAAGCTTGACGACCCTAGAGATTGTTTAGGGAATCTGTGGGACACCTGCCGATTGTCTAGTGGCTAGTCTTACTGCGCTTATTGCATTGCCCTCTAAGTTTGCTATCGCAACATTCAAAAGCAAATTTAGCGGTTTTGACTAGTATTGATCAACTTTGACTTAGTTAGAGTTTATTAAGTTACGATAACTTTTTAGTCAGCGATACCGGATGCTGGTGGGAACTAAAGTAACCAGTATAACACAAACTTCTACGAACTATTACAGCTTTTAACCTGTGTTCTAAATCCACCCACGATAAATTACTCGTTAAATGATTCTAGGACCAACCGAAATGCAATTTCACATTCTCGTGTCGCGGTAATACCAGAATAAGGCAAGGCTCTACCTTAAAGCGATTAGCTTCTCAAGTAAATTACTGACCTTCCGATCTATGTAAGGGTCCGGAACCGATTAACCTACGTAAATGGCTGAGACAAAAGATCTTTACAGCTGGCGATCTGGAGCCAGCGTTTTCACTTTGCTGCCAGCCAGGGTTTTCGTCAACTGTGCGGATTTCAGGGCTTCTGAGTTTCTGGGCCTGCCTCTTTTTCGATGCCCATCTGGATTCCAGTCAAGCGCCTCTCTGCAAATCTTCTTTTCATCTCTTCGCAGCGAGTGCCCAATACATCTCCAAATACGCACCCGTATCTTGATTTCTAGCGCCTCTTGATGACACCGGCGATAAAGTTCCAGGTTTGAGATCCAGTTGCCAGGCAACCAAGCGCGGATGATGTTCCGCAGGCAGCGATTCACAAAAACTTGCAGTTTTCGCGTCGTCACCGCATATGTGCACCAAGTTTCGCACCCATACAAGAACACGGATTTGACGTTGTTGAAGATTAGGATTTTTGTTCGTAGAGAGATCTGGCGTGACCGCAAAATGTTTCGGAGACTCGCAAACGCAAATCGGGCCTTTCTGATCCGGGTTTCGATGTCTTTCTTGGTACCACCGTCAGGCGTAATCTGCATGCCAAGATACTGGACGCACTCCACTTTCTGAACCTGATGCCCAGCTACCACGAAATCAAAAGGATTTACTGTATTGATCTCCATCGACTTTATCTTTTTGACATTGATTTTGAGACCTGCTGCCTTGCAGCTTTCGATGAGGTCGTCATGTTTTGTTGTCTTTGGGCGAGAAAAACAAAATCGTCAGCCAGGTCAAGGTCGTTCAGTTACTCCGTTGTCGGAGGATTCCACGGCATTCCTCGGTTTGGTCTGCAGCTGCACAAAAATTTTTTTTGAATATTACGTGCCACTGAAAACTGCAACCTTTCAAATAAATGCTCCTGCTTCTTTTTGTTACAGGACATTTGCGTAATTTTACAGGAAATAATTTTTGCTGTGTGGTCCTATCGGTTTCCCCGAAGTTTTAGCGATGTTACACTAACGCCAACTAAGAGATAACGGGTTGGGATTCAACCTCTAGTTTAAACATTTTTCACGCACATCCGTGCACCAGTAAAATTAACATTGTATCGTGAACAGTATAATCACAATCCGGAAGCTACGTGCAGAGCCAAAATTATCTGCTCTTGGCGAGAGCGTCACCAAAACAAGACGCACCCAAAAAGGTGAACTGCTCTTCGAGCTAAAAAAAGACCCGACGGTAAAAAGCGCCGACTTCAAGGAGCTTGTTGAAAGCACCCTAGGCGATGAAGCGACTCTCCGAGCGCTATCGCAGGTCGCATCTATTGAATGCAAGGACTTCGACGAGTTTACCACTGCAGAGGAGCTCTAGAAAGCACTCTCCAGCGTACCTGGTATGAGTAACGTATGAGTAGCTATAAAACTGAGAAAGGCGTATGGTGGAATGCAGATTGCGACGATTCGTCTCTCGCCAACAGCGGCCAACATTCTACTGACGGCAGGGAGTGTAAGAGTTGGGTGGTCAGTGGGGCACTTTAGAACCGCACCCAGGATACCGAAACAAATGCAACGCTGCTTCAATTGCTGGGACTTTGGTCACCAATCCCGAAACTGCAACGGACCCAACCGGTCAAGATGTTGCCGAAGATGTGGAGAAGAAGAACACTTCGCTAGAGTTTGCAAAAATCAACCGAAATGCATGCTGTGCAAGCAGGTGGATGACGATGCTCACGAAACTGGTGGCTTGGACTGCCAGGCATACAAAAAGGCAAAGGTAAGCCAGTAAAATTGGATGTAATCCAGCTAAACCTCAACCATAGCGAGGTCGCACAGCTTCTGCTGGAGCAAACGGTAGGCGAAAGCAAGTGCGATGGTGCGCTTTTATCAGAACCATACAGAGTTCCGTCTGGAAACGGTAATTGGACAGCGGACAGGTCTGGCTTAGCTGCTATCTACGCCACGGGACGCTTTCCTATCCAGGAGATAGTGGTAGATTCTCGGGACGGATTTGTGATTGCTAAAATCAACGGCATCTTCTTTTGCAGCTGCTACGCTCAACCAAGATGGACGACCGGGGAGTTCATCACAATGTTGGATGAACTCACTCACAAACTGACAGGAAGGGCCCCTGTAGTGATAGCAGGAGACTTCAACACTTGGGCGGTTAACTGGGGTAGTAGGTGTAACAATCCTAGGGGCTACAGTCTGCTAGAGTCCTCGCGAGACTGGAGGATGAGCTTTGCAACACTGGATCTACCAGCACCTATCGCAAGCATGGAATACCAGACAGAACGTCAGTGGTAGATATTACCTTTTGGAGCCCATCATTAAAAACTGACATGAATTGGAGAGTGTGTAACGATTATACGCACAGCGATCACCAGGCGATACGTTATAGCGTAGGAGACCGAAATCCGATGGCAGTAAGGCGATGAGCGGAGATGGAAGACCAAAGTTTTCGATAAGGAAGTGTGCACCGAAGCTATTAACGTGCAGGAATCATCGCAGGTCCATAATGCTGAGCAGCTGACGAAAATGATGGTAGCGGTGTGCGACATGATGGTAGCCCAGAAGGAATACACCGAAGTGGTGGCAACGACCAGCCTACTGGTGGACCTCAGAAAAAGCTGAGCTTCATACTAGCTATCTAAAAGCCAGGCGACGAGCTCAATAGACGAAAACTAAGCCGACAGAGGAACGAGAGGTGCCGTTTACCGAGCAGCCAGGGTGGCACTTAACCCTTTAATGCATAGTGTTGTTTTAAAACAACTTTCATCAGAAGTCAAATATCCCAAAAACGCGTGGATATTATTGAGTGATGTGTTCACAAAAAATATTAAAGAAATTAAAATAATTTAGCCCGTGGTATTTTTATTACGATACTTCAATGTGTGTGTGAGATATCGAACAAAGTGTTTATTTATTTTTTTATTTTTTTTTAAAAAAAGTAGTTTTTGGAAAATCACTGTTATTTCTTCAAATTTGCAAATTCTAACAATTTTTTTAATCTCTATCAATCACAAACACCTTCCTGCACCAAACTAACAAGGTTTTGAAGAAATTAACAAAATCGTATTGATATGAACGTAGAATTTCAAAAAATATTTCTCAACTTTAATGGGCCATAACTTTTATAATACTCAAAATAACGACATCAAGCTGTTCAGTTTTGTTTTTCGAATTAAAAAATGTTATCATTTTACTGAATCAATAACTGCAGTTCTCATTTTAAAAAAGTCATGCATTAAAGGGTTAAGCGAGCTTCTAGAATAAGCAAATAAAACTGCTACAGAGCGTTTGCCAGAACGTAAATGATAACCCATGGGGCCAAGCCTATAGAGTTGCACTGGCGAGATTCGGTGGCCCAAGGTCGCCGACCGAAAAGTGTTCGGAAAAACTGAGAGCGATCGTTGCGCATCTTTTCCCGCAGCATGGCACGACGCAGTGGTCACTTACCCCATACGACGCGGGTGCCTACGACATCGAGCCAGTAACGAACGAAGAACTTGTGGCTATCGCTAAGAAACTTGCGGTGAATAAGGCCCCTGGTCCGGACGGAGCCCCAAATGCAGTGCTGAAGGTGGTGGTACGTACCATTCCGGATACCTTCAGAGTGGTGCTACAAAAGTTTCTCGACGAGGGATCTTTTCCCAATTCGTGGAAAACAGCGTAGTTGATGCTACTACCGAAACCTGAGAAATCCCTAGGACATACCATACCCAAGCAACCAAAAGTTCGGATAACATTCCTCTATCAGGTTTGATCAGCTTAATCGAGTATGCTAATACAACTTCTTTTCAGCTCAATTTTTAAGTAGTTAAACGAACTTTAAGTTGACAAAAAGTTCGCATAAATCGCCAAACAACTTCTAAACAGCTTCAAAATCCACTTTATAAGCAGCATAAAAAATCAAAAAATTACTCTTTCGCTCCTTCAATTGCCTTCTCAAGTCCGTTAATTTGATTCATATTAACTCACATTACATTTAAAAAACTTGTTCTTACCAAGCCTCGAACCCGAGCCCACCGCTTGAAAGTCGAGATCCATACTTGCTGTTCTATATAAACATCATGAGTAGGCAATGATTTTACTTGATGTGATGATTTTCTTTAAAACGACTTTTAGGTTCTTAATTTCTACTTAATTCCCACTTTCAAGTTGGTAAAAAGTTCTTCCGGAACTTAATGTGTACTTCACATTGTCGTTTCCCAAGTAATTATGTGTTTATTTATGCAAACACGTGTTGAAGTTAGAAAAAAGTAGAATTAAGCCTTTAAATCTACTTCAAAGTTTCTATAATGCGAAGTTGCGTTTGAACGCCCGTTGGAACTAATTAAAAACTTTCAAGTTTATAAAATAGTACAACAGAAATTTTTTACGAACTATTGAGCTGTACAATAACTTGCAACCCTTTAATAGCTACTTGATTTTGAAAAAAAAATAGTAGTACGTAACAAGTAGATTGTTTTTCTTCATACAAATTTTAAAGTTCCCAAAAAGTAGAATCAGAAACCAAAATAGTACTTTAAAGCTTTTTTTGAGTATTGGCTGAACTTGATAAAGAATGAAGTTCCATGGACCTCGGAAAAGCATTTTGAACAGCAAAAAAGTTCCACAGAACTTTTGTACAGCTATATATGAACTTATTAGTTCGTTCCTTAAGTGACATTCGAACTTTTGGTTGCTTGGGTATAGACCCAATTGTCTGCTGGACACTCTTGGTAAGCTACTGAAAGGGTAATATTAAACAGACTTATTATCAACCCGGATGGTGAAAGTGGACTATCGGACAGACAGTTCGGTTTTCGGAAAGGGAGATCTACGGTGGACGCTATCCGAATGGTGACAGAGTTCGCGAAGCGCGCATATAAAAAGAAGCGGACAAATGGTCGTCACTGCGCCATTGTGACGATCGACGTTAAGAATGCCTTCAACAATGCCAGCTGGAAAGCGATTGCCAAAGCGCATCACAGGATGCGTGTTCCCAATACCCTCTGCAGGATGATAGGAAGCTTCTCCGAAAATCGAATCTTGACGTACGAAACCGAAACTGGGTTACGATATACTGCTCTAACAGCGGGTGTTCCACAGGGTTCCATACTCGAACCTGTGCATTGGAATGCCATGAATAATGAGGTGTTAACGCTGAAACTACCAGCAGGTGTGCAGATAGTCTGATTTGCTGACGATATCATGCTCATGATCACCGGCAAAAAAAATCGAGGAGGTAGAAGACATTGCAACGATGTCCGTAGAAAGGGTTGGCATCCGGATGGAAGGAAATAAGCTTCAAATAGATCACCATAAAACCAAAGTTCTGCTCGTGACCAATAAAAGAGTTGTGCCGCACATGGAGATTACTGCTGGAGGGCACACGACATCTTCAAAACAGCAGCTGAAATATTTTGGAGTAATGGTCGACCATTGCTTAAGTTTTGGTGCGCATGTCAAATACTGTTGTGAAAGTGCATCGAAAGTCATAGATTTAATCCGAGCGTAGCACTATCGAAACTACGAGGAGCGGCCTGGAGCTCCGCGATAGAGGTAGAGCGCAACAGATCCAAATTACGGAGCACACATCGACTTATAGCCATGCGAGTTTCCTGTGCGTAAAGGACCATATCAGTAGATGCTGCTTTTGTCATTGCGGGCATGATTCCCATCGACATAACTCTGGCGGAGGATATGGAGTGTTACAAGGCAAAAGCTGCTAGAGGAGTGCGTAAAATTCAACGAGCAGCGTCAATGCTCAAATGGCAGAAGCAATGGGACGCATCGAACAACGCAAGATGGACGCATAGGCTAATCCCGCGACTTTCAGACTGGGTAAATCGGAAGTATGGAGAAGTCAACTTCTACCTGACGCAGTTCCTTTCGGGTCATGTTTGCTTTAAGCAATACCTTCATCGGTTTAAGCCTTTTAGCTCGCCTCATTGCCTGGAATGTGTAGATACGGAGGAATCGGTAGAATATGCTATCTTTGTCTGTCCCAGGTTCATTTCTAGGCGTCAACAACTTCAAAATTTGAACGCTGAAAACATTGTGAGTGAAATGTGTCGCGACGAACAGTCGTGCCGTGCTATTAGTCGACGAAATCTCGCAAATCATGCGCGATCTGATAAGAATCAGGAAAGATGGTGAACGGAGAGAGCGAGATAGTCAACCAAATTTGACAAGCTAATGGAAGGTCTTGGGCCTCGTATGACACTTCAACTCAAAAGCAACTCGATTTTAGGGTGCGGTATAACCCTAATCTGGATTCATACATGTGGTGGGACTTAAAAGGTCTCACGTACTCAGCTACGATCTTTCCTGCAGAAAAATGTAGCGGAGATACCATTCGGGGTGGTCGTGACGGGATTCTTGCTTGGTAGTTTCTCAATCGACCATGCCTTGGTGGTTAGAAATCCTGCGGGAGTGGATGCTGTGACGGGCGCGAGTTACTTTGAAAGCGTTACCAAACCGGCACACGTCTCGAGGTCCCCGGGGTAGTGGATGCTGTGACGGGCGTGAGTTACTATGAAAGCGTTACCTAACCGGCACACGTCTTGGGGTCTTCCGTACCAGTCTGTAGTTGGCGATAGAGGAAAAGGATAAGGAGGAAAAAGGAGAAAGAGGATAATGCTGAACGATGATCAAGGAGAAAGACCAAAATTGAGAAAGAGTAAAAGGAAAAGGATGAGATGTATAAGTGCATGAGCACAGCCTACCCCTTGATGTAGTATCATAGGGTGAAACCAAGGGGCACATCTGGCACACGAAGCCCAAGGTTATTTTAGTGGGACGAACCTACTCACGGTAGCAAACACCCGGCTGTTATAGATTGAAGTCAAATTTCCATTTTGTAGAAAAAAGAATGAACACAATCATTGTGTGAGTGAGGTGACGTTTGATTTTCAATGTATTTGTTCGCTACGAAAGCTCCTACCAGCGAGGGATTCCCAACCAGGGGACTGAGATATACGGAGAATCATCGTCAATGATCAAACAAATTTTGCAGCCAATGATTGAATTTGTGGTAATTTGTTGCAATTTGTTAGAGAGAATCAGAAGGTTTAAGTTAAAATGAGAGAAACCGGTGCTCAGAGAGATTGAAAATGTGCTAATTGTTGCAAATTGTTGCAATTTGTTAAGCAGTTGTGGAATTTTGATCATTACCATTCCAAATGCAAAGAATTCTCTATCCACTGCAATCCCTTGTTCCCAACACGCGACGCCGATATCCAGAAACAACGCCCGGAGACCTCTATCCGGTAGCTGATTGGTGGCGCAATTCCGGTTCTTGTCAGATCCAAACCCCAAGAGTTTAGTCTTCCCGCGTCCACCACCACTACTATATCGATCCAGTCTGCCGTGTCTACTGAAAAGAAGGCTCTCTTCTGGCACGTGTATCTCTGTGCGCTGTTCGCACTTAGCTTGCCAGTCCGGAAACCCTCAGATCACTAGCAGATCCATCCCGTGTGAGTCACACATTAAAAAACAGTAGTAGTGATATGATATGCTTTTTCTCAAAGCTTGAATGGATAGCTGCAATGCTTGTGTTTCCAACGATTTGTTCGAGAGAAAAAAGCATTGATACTTAACGATCTTTGTCTATAGTCAATCGATCCCGTCAAGATGTCAACCATAACGACGAGAAAAAGTAGCGGTGATAAGGTACATCCTTGTCTCACGCCAACAGTTACCGGGATTGGATCGGACAAAACACCGTCCTGCAAGACCTTGCACGAAAATGCCTCGTACTTCAATGAGATGGGCTAGTTTCTCTGGGATTCTTCGTTGCCTTAGAGCCGCCCAGATGTTTTTATGATTCAGTCGGTCGAATGCCTTTTCAAAACCAACGAACACCAAATTGCTGAACGAGAATATAAACGTTTAAAAAGCGACGATCTATAAAAAAAAGAAAAGGTCGCTTCATCAACCTTCAATATCTTATAAATCGTTTCTCTTAATATTATTCCTTCCTTGTATGACCCAAAAGTATTAATCAACAGAAGGGGGTGATGGAATCGGAATTCGCAGCACCCAGCATGAAAGAAATAAAAACAATTAATTTAATGTAAATTTGTAAACCATTTGTCCGTTTCCCCCACCGGATTCGTGCCAGAAAAATCCACCATCAAGAGATTAGCGAGACTAGCGTGCTAAGCCGCTAAAGCACTCGACAACAAAACACACTCACCATTCCCTACTTTCGTCCTAAAATGCCGTAAATGCCCGTCTGGGAGAAGAGTTTGATTGTCATTTTCCTAAGCCGAACTTCAAATCGAGGGCATTCGTCGTCGTCGTTGTCGTCGTCCTACCTAAATCCGCTTTTGGCAACCCCCTTGTTTCCTATTTGCGTATTTTCGTTCGTTGTCCGTCGGCTGCGCTCTGCTTTGGATGGATTGATTCTAAATTTCGAGCTGGGGTTGGCTGTCGCTTGAGTTAAGGTTGTTTTTTTTTTCCTCTTTCCCTGTCCTGCGAGATTAATACCGTAGCGGAGGATGAGAGGTCGTAAATTTGTTGACCAAATATTGTCGCTCCATACGGTGCCAGACATCAATTCAATGTTACGACAAATACATTAACTCTTTGGAAGGGAAAATTAAACGTTCGTAATGTTAATCCTAGGTTTGGTTATTCTCTCTCAGCCTCGAATTTTGTTGCTGGAGTATGGCATTTGCGACCGACCGACTGCACTGCTAATATCAAATATTTTGATTCCAAATTTTATTAAAATATATTGAAATTAGAAAAAAAAATAAACGAACCTTTTAATGGTCACAGAAGGTAAATAAGGAGGAGGAAGATATTTAAACAAAAGAACTCTGCGGTACCATTTAAACATTTCATTAAAAATATTTATCAAATATCAACAGTAAACATGGTTAAGACCTTAGTCATCAGACCTTACCCCTGAGATCAAACATATGAGACCTGAGACTGGAGATCTAAGATTAGGGATGAATCATCCCAAAGGTTGAGAAACTATAGAAAAAATCGGTAGATATGACACCGCTGACGATGACCAAGTGAGGCCTAAGACTGTAACATATTTAACACGAGACAAGAGACGTGAGATCAGAAAAGTTAGAAAAGAAACGTGAGATGTGAGAAGTGCCACATAAGTCGTTAATTCTGAGACGTGAGATGTTGGAAATGGTACGTCATGGTGGGATGTGAGACGTGAAGAATGACAATTAATAAAGAGTAAGTCGTGAGAACTGAGACGGAGGATATGGGATGTTAGAAGTGAGATGGAAGATATGAGATGTGAGACAAGAGACGTTAGACGTGAGACGTGAGACGTGAGACGTGAGACGTGAGACGTGAGACGTGAGACGTGAGACGTGAGACGAAAGACGTGAGACGTGAGACGTGAGACGTGAGACGTGAGACGTGAGACGTGAGACGTGAAACGTGAAACGTGAGACGTAAGACGTGAGACGTGAGACGTGAGACGTGAGACGTGAGACATGACACGTGAGACGTGAGAAGTGAGACGTGAGACGTGAAACGTGAGACGTGAGAAAAGAGGTGGAAGACGTGAGAAGAGAGATGTGAGGCGTGAGACGTGAGACGTAAGACGTGAGACGTAAGACGCGAGACGTAAGACGTGAGGCATGAGACGTGAAGCGTGAGACGTGAGACGTGAGACGTGAGAAAGGAGGTGGAAGACGTGAGAAGAGAGATGTGAGGCGTGAGGCGTGAGACGTAAGACGTGAGACGTAAGACGTGAGACATGAGACGTGAAACGTGAGACGTGAGACGTGAGAAAAAAGGTGGAAGACGAGATAAGAGAGATGTGAGGCGTGAGACGTGAGACGTAAGACGTGAGACGTAAGACGTGAGACGTAAGACGTGAGACGTAAGACGCGAGACGTAAGACGCGAGACGTAAGACATGAGACATGAGACGTGAAACGTGAGACGTGAGACGTTAGACGTTAGACTTGAGACGGGAGACGTGAAACGTGAGACGTGAAACGTGAGACGTGAGAAAAGAGGTGGAAGACGTGAGAAGAGAGATGTGAGGCGTGACACGTGAGACGTAAGACATGAGACGTAAGACGCGAAACGTAAGACGTGAGACATGAGACGAGAAACGTGAGACGTGAAACGTGAAACGTGAGACATGAGACGTGAGACATGAGACGTGAGACGTGAGACGTGAGTCGTAAGACGTGAGAAGTGAGACGTGAGATGTGTTACGTGTGACGTGTGACGTGAGACGTGAGTCGTAAGACTTGAGACGTAAGACTCGAGACGTGAGACGAGAAACATGAAACCTGAAACGAATAACGTGAGATTTGAAACGTGATATGTGAGACTAAGGAGGAAAGACGTGAGGCATGAGACATGATACGTGAGATGTAAGTGTGCTGTGTGATGTGTCACGTGAGACGTGAGAGACGTGAGACGTGAGACATGAAACGTGAAACGTGAGACGTGAAACGTGAAACGTAAAACGTGAGACGTGAAACGTGAGACGTGAAACGTGAAACGTAAAACGTGAGACGAGAGTCGTGAAACATGAAACATGAAACATGGAACGTGAGTTGTGAGACGTAAGACGAGAGTTGTGAGACGTGAGACGTGTGACGTGAGACGTGAGACGTGAGACGTGAGACGTGAGACGTGAGACGTGAGACGTGAGACGTGAGACGTGAGACGTGAGACGTGAGACGTGAGACGTGAG
Organism: Uranotaenia lowii; assembly: GCF_029784155.1. NCBI lineage: Eukaryota > Metazoa > Arthropoda > Insecta > Diptera > Culicidae > Uranotaenia > Uranotaenia lowii. The sequence goes on along the minus strand of NC_073691.1, from coordinate 156,869,392 downwards.
ACGTGAGACGTGAGACGTGAGACGTGAGACGTGAGACGTGAGACGTGAGACGTGAGACGTGAGACGTGAGACGTGAGACGTGAGACGTGAGACGTGAGACGTGAGACGTGAGACGTGAGACTTAGGACGTGAGACGTGAGGGGAGAGGGGTGAGGGAAGAGGGTGAGGTGTGAGACGTGAGACGTGAAACGTGAGGCGTGAGACGTGAGACGTGCGACGTGAGACGTGAGACGTGAGACGTGAGACTTTAGACGTGAGACGTGAGACGTGAGGGGTGAGACGTGAGACATGAAACGTGAGACGTGAGGGATGAGACGTGAGGCGTGAGGGGTGAGACGTGAAGCGTGAGACGTGAGGAGTGAGACGTGAGTAGTGAGATTTGAAAAGTGAAACGTCAAACTTGAGACGTGAGATATGAGACGTGAGGCATGAAACGTGATTCGTGAGATGTTTGCGTGCAAAAAAGTTTCAAAAAATCCTTATTGTACTCGTTACTCGAACATTGACTTTGAACAAACATCTGAAGCTACACAAATCAGGAGACCAAACAATACAAAGAGAATGAAAACCAAATTGCGTAAATACACGGCTAAAAATAGCAAATAAAAATTTGCAAATGCAACCTTCTTGTGATAGTGAAAAAAATGTAAATTATAACGACTCAAATCACATTTATTTCATATGCTTTTTGGGATATCTATGCGTGATCTTACTGGATAGCTTCCTAACCACAAAAAGTTTTTTCTGTAAAACACTTCCAGTAATGATCAAAGTTCCTAGGATTTAGGTTTTATGTGAAGTTTGAAATAGTTAACATAACCAACTTTAAAAAAAAAAAATTTTCAAATGACTCGACTATCGAAAACCAACTCAACTTGAACTGTTTCAACTGTATTTCCTTTTTCTGTTGTTCATTCAAATTCACGGTGCAAAACAGATTCATTGGAAATTCATTCATCGTTTGGAAAGAATTTTCCGGCCACTCGATAGGCGAAAGCGGGTAGAAGTACCGGCAATCGAACACAACATTGCTAGCAAATGTTGAGTGAAATTTATTTGGAATAATTTTCTTCCGGATTCTAGAGAAAGAAAAAAAAACCCATCCGCAAGGATCGGTGGAAATTCCCTGCTGATGGTAAACCGGAAAGCCATCGGGAGAACGCAAAAAAAAAACCGGGAATCAAAAAACTCGGGAACGGAAGTAAAAACACTTTTAAAATTCCGGTCCTGCCCCCGACGCCCGTCGGCAGGACGTGAACAAATCGGAAAGTTATCAATCTTGTTAACAGGGCCCCACCGTCGTCGTCGGCTACACCGGCGAGGTGAATTGAATTTTTTTCGAAACAGCGAAAGCTCTTGATTAAAAATTTGATTATCGGATTGCGCGCGGAAAATTGAATGTTCAGGTTCGGCAAGTCTTTTCGACACGTGTAACGGTGACGATTGGGTCGGCTGTCTACCAAATATACGTCAAGGTTTGCGTGAATGGGTTCCAATTTTGGGCTGGTTCTTGAAATTCAACCGATTTTTTTTATTGACGGGCTTTTGATTTTTTTTTAATTTTAAGCAGTGCCAACGCAAGAGAGTTCCATTGAAAATGTTGCTTACGTACTATCATACGTTTATGTGACTGGAAAGTTTCCCTCTTTTTTCCTATCTACGAATCCATTTCACCCTTATCGTGATACGGTTTTGAATTGTTGTTTTTTTAAAATCAATTTTTTCAGGGGTGAAATAAGGGAGTTTCTACAATAACCTACAGTCATAATCGTTGAGCTTCCATCGGATTCGGATGAGTTAACCCCTGTCCTACAGTGGTTTTAACATATTCGAGTAGAGAGTGCATCTCTTGTCGAAGGGAAAAAGGTTGAGGGGTTGAATAGAACTTCTGCAAAATCGACCCCTCTCGGTTGAAGGTGAGAAGTGTGTAATTGAGAAATTTGAAACCTCTAGCAGCAACTCCGGGGATCGCTATGTGTAAACATTGGGTAAATAAAGTGTCGATAGCAATATGTTTTTTTTTTGCTTCCAATGGCCCGGGAGATCGAGATTATTTTTGATACTTCCTGGCGAGGCCTTTTCATGGACACTATTTTGGCGAAATGAGTAAGAAGATTTGTCAAAATAGTGCAGGAACTTTTTTTCTTGTTTTGGATATGGTAAAACTGCACTACTGACTGCACTGCAAAGACAACTGATTTCGATTTTTGGCATATTTCACAATTTGGACTGAAATTTGGAATAACTTTTTTAAAATGCGCTTTCTTGCCTTCCCAAATGTTATTTTGCGATTGTCACGTTTTTCAAATGCGATTTCCTGCCTTCCAAAGCGATATTTCACGCTTTTGACCGAAATCTGGGATCATTTTGTGGTAATGCGTTTTTTTGCCTTCCTAAGCGTTATCTCGCTATATAGCAAGAAATTTGGAATCATTGTTTGACTGGCTGTTATAAGCGCTATATCGCGATTGTTAACGCGTTATTTACTTTTTTAAATGCGTTTCTGGCGTTCTTTCGATATTTACGCCGACATTTGGGATCACTTTGTTTAACTACGTTTTCTGGCCTTTCTAAGCGTTAGCGATTTGGACCGAATGTGGAGACACTTTTCACAATATTTTTTTCCTAAGCGTAATTCCACGACTTGGTCCGAAACTCTAGTTCACTTGTTAAAATGCGTTTTCTGACCTTCTGAAGCTTTATTTTGCGATTCGAACCAAAATTTGAATCACTTTTTTTTTATTTCGTATCTACATTTATTTGGCCTTTTGCTTTTGCCCTATTCGCCAAGCTTCGTGAGAAAATACAAGTTACATATCAATATTATTTACAATTATAAAACTACAAAGTTTTTCAAGATCACTATGTTTCTGTTATGTAACACTGTTGTAATATCCAATGGGAGTCTTCTTTTGGTCACGTAAGCTATAAGTTCATCTCTGGTTTCTTCAAAAGGAGGACACGTGAAGAATATGTGGTTAGGATCTGCCACAGGGTAACCACATTCACATGCTGCTGATTGTATGATTCTGTTCCGATGAAGATGCGATAGGAGTCTGGAGCAGGCTTCCGAAAAGTACAGCTTTGCTATGACATCTTTTTTCTTACCAAACAAACTGTCTCGGTTTTCCTTACCACTCGGTTCGCTGCTGAACCGTCGGTAACGAATCGTAATGCTTCGGCTACATCGCACACGTGCGAGAACCCAGGCTGTATCTGAACAATCGGCTCAAAGCATGCGTTACCGAAAATGTTGTGCTTTAAGCTGTAGCGAACCCAACCGACAGTTCGGTTTTCATCCCTTCATGCCTCCTGTTTCGAAAATAATTTCATCCTAACTGTCGGCTGCAGGGCGTGACAGTTTTTGCAGGACTGTCACGGGTGACTGTAGTGCCCATACCGTACCCATGCCCGATCGTATGCGCTGCTGCTCGGATCGAATAGATCGAACGAGCCATATATTCACACCGAGCAGCAGCATACGACCGAGGCGTAACGCGATGTGTGGCGCCGGTGCAGGTTAGGCGGAAAGGGGTGGGGAGGGTGATTGGGGTGATCACCACCCGCAGTAGCTTCAAGCAAAAGGAAAATACGTTCGTTCGAAATCAACTCAGCCCGAGCAAATCTCGGCTACAGTCGGACGGAGTGAGTAGTACTGTCATGCGAAATTCAACGCATTGAAAACTGTCACGAAGATTTTCCCAAAACTGTCACGAAGCTTAAAAAACTTTCATACCCACGAACAAACTCTCCCATGAGGTAAAACAAGCCATCGCTGTACATCGCCCGACCGCTCCTTTTAAAACTGTCGGGGAAGAAATATTCGGGAAGCTTTCATCGAGGTGCATGTGCGACATTCGCAAGAATACTGTCGTTCGCCAGTACTTTTCGGAAGCCTGGTCTGGAGTGGTTGCTAAATAGTTTGCTTAGTATAACAATTTCACGTCTGTTTAGATTAGAGGTACTGAACCAGTACCGGCCCATGGTACCGTCGTTCCATTGTTGTTGCCAGTTTTGTATAGCTCGCTGTTTGCTGGGAAAGGCTTTGTCGTGGTATGTAAGCTGAAAGTTAATTTCTTCACCATACACTGTTGCTTGTTTGGCATGCCTATCAGCTTCCTCATTCCAAAAAACATTTTTGTGCGCTGGAACCCACATAAAAACGACGGTGTAGCTTGTTGTTTTTAAAATTTGCAGGTTTCCCCACCCTTCAGATAAAGCGGATCGTGGCCTGATGTTGAGTAAACTCTCTAGGACACTTCTGCTGTCTGTTAGGACTAAGTATGCTCCTTGGGGCATGGTGCGGATAGTGTTTGTAGCTTCGAGCAACGCAAACATTTCCGCCATGTAAACAGAACATTCAGTAGGGAGTTTTATCGTGGAAACCATAGAATCGACAGCAGAAACTCAAGCAGATCCCACGCCTTCTTAAGTTTTCGATCCATCCGTAGCCAAAATGTGGAAATCTCGATATTTCCGGTCGATGATTTGTTGTACACAATCAGATGCAGTTAACAATCGGTTTAGTTGTAACTCAGTTGCCACCGAAAGATCAAAATCAATTGATCCATGTTGTATTTCTAACGGGTACTTGAAACATAGCAAAACACTGTACTGGTTTGTAAAAGGGGCATATAGAGAAAGCCTAGCTATGCATTTTTGTAAATTTGTTATCGGAGCTCGTTGTTGAAGACCAGCTGCATAGAGATCAAACAAATTTTGCAGAGCAATTTTGCGATTTACATATTTTTCAGTGATCAGTGATCATACATGTTCATCGGCATAACCCCACAGAGAACCTCGAGTGATCCTGTGTGGCAAGTTTTAGTTGCACCAACACAAATTCTTAGGCATCTCCATTGCAAGCGTTCTAACTGAACGAGTACACTTTGTGCACCGTCAGCGAAAAATATTCCTGCGTATTCCATTATTGGCCTCGAATAGCTCGTGTTAAGTAGATGTTAAAACACAAGGGGCTAAGCGGGGAACCTTGAGGTAAAAGACCACGCTACGTTGTTCTCTGCGTAAGATTTTGACCATCCATACATATGCAAATATTTCTCTCCCGAAACAGCATATACACAGCACGTATCCAATACATATCTACGCCTAGCATTTTCATTTCTTCAACTAAGAGATGAATGTTGACGTTATCATATGCACCCTCGATATCCAAATTACACATCACGATATACTCTGCTTGATTAATTGCATGTTGAGCTTCACGAACTACAACATGCAGTGCATCAACAGTTCACTTCCATCTGTACCGTTGAGCCGTCAACACGTACGCCGGAGCATCGTATCGTTGCTGTGTACCTGCAGGAACATTTTACATTATTTATTTTATCCTTACCTGTATTTCAATCAGCACTTTTCAGTGCTAAAATTATTTTCATTTTCTTTTATTCATATTTTCTCTTTTCTTTCCAGCATGGGGAAGTCATCGGCCGGCTCAAGGGCCGGGAGAAAACGGATTGCCGAACCTAATTCAGGTCCATCGCCCAAAAAAGTTGAAATTTCCAATTCATTCGATATCCTTCATAACATCGGTGATGAGGAAATATTCATATTTAATTCTGATAAGAGTACTAAGAAACCTTCTTCTTCTTATACTCTTAAAAACGAAAAGATTCCAATAATAACGGTCACGATTCCTGACTTCAATGCCTTTCGAAAAGAAATCGTCACTTCCGTCAAGGATGTGAAGATTTCTTTTCAGATCGGTCGAAGGGGAACTGCTCGTATTTTGGCGGAATCTTTTAATGATTTTCAAAAAAATTTAAATTATTTGAATAATAAAAAACACCAATTTTTTACGTACGACACTAGAGGTGATCGTCCTTTTAAAGTTGTACTTCGTGGTCTCACCGGCGATCAGACACTAGATGAGATCACAAATGAATTAAATTCTTTGTTAGGTTTTTCTCCAATTCAAGTAATTCAAATGAGGAAAAGAACCAACACGAATAATACCAGTAGTGTTGGTTTTGCTCCTGAACTTTATTTGATCCATTTTAAAAAGGATCAGGTTAATAATTTGAAAATTTTGGAAAAGGCTCGTCTTATGTTTCATTGTCGAGTAAAATTTGAACCTTTTCGTAAATCCCATACCAATTTTTTACAAAATAAAGTCTGCTTCATTTAATATTGGAACAAATTCTTTTGCTCATTGTGGCGCTCCTAGTGGACGGATTTGGAAACTTTTTTCACCCACGTGTCGGGAAATTCATTACCTTTCACCATGTATTTATGTCATAACACCAAACAATAGCATTTTGTAAACAACCGCCATGGAAGCCGAACGGAGAGATCAAATTGTGCACAGTTTTCTTGAAAATCCATTGTTGTCGGCATCGAAGCTAGCTAAACAGCTTAAAATGCCCAGAAATACCGTATGGCGTGTTATCAAGCAGTACAAGGAAACATTGACGACGGCTCGGAAGCCGCAATCGATGCGTCGGAGTGGAACTGTCGACCGGAAACTGCGTGGGAAAGTCATCAAGGCCGTCAAGAGGAATCCCGATCTTTCAGACCGCGATTTGGCCAATAAGTTCCAGGCCGCTCACAGTACGCACAGTGCGACGAATTCGTCTCCGGGAAGGAATAAGGTCATTCCGAGCCAGCAAACAGCCAAATCGGACGCTGAAGCAGAACAATGTGGCCAGAATCCGTGTTCGAAAGCTGTACGACCAAGTGTTGACGAAGTTCGACGGATGTAAAGTCTGCTTCATTTAATATTGGAACACAAACAATTGCGTGTAGTTCAGTCATTTATTAACGAATTCATAATTTGTTTTTCATACAAATGTAGCATTTTCTTTACTCTTTCATAAAAAAAATTAAAAAAATTATTCATTGCTGTTTCGAAGAAATTCTCGTACTCGTACTCGTAAGAAAACTGTGCACAATTTGATCTCTCCGTTCGGCTTCCATGGCGGTTGTTTACAAAATGCTATCGTTTGGTGTTATGACATAAATACACGGTGAAAGGTAATGAATTTCCCGATACGTGGGTGAAAAAAGTTTCCAAATCCGTCCACTAGGAGCGCCACAATGAGCAAAAGAATTTGTTCCAATATTAAATGAAGCAGACTTTATAACGCAATGTCGTCGTTGTCAAGCTTTTTGTCATGGCACTAAAAATTGTAGAATGAATGCCAGATGCATGTTTTGCGGCTCATTCGATCATGAAAAATCTAAATGCCTTTTTGGTGGTGATCAGCCAAAAACAGAATTTTTTAAGTGTGCGAATTTCGCAGGTAATCATTCCTCGAATTCTCTAGATTGTTCCGTTAGGGCAAAAATTGTTGCTTCTAGGAAAAACCCCAAAGTTTCCAGAAAAGTTTCTTCTCCTCCTTCCACTTTTTCGTCTACACACGTCAGACCGGCAAACAACCTGCCTGTTCGCAGTCAGCCTCGGCCTACATTGGAATCACGGCTGGGTAATACCCGAAGTGATTTTAATGTTACCTGGGCTGATTCTGCGCCACAGACTCGTTGTTTATCGTTCTCAGAGGTGGTTGAAAATGGGTTGCCCTCTTCAGGTTTAACTAATAAAAATGGGAAAAAACCAAGTCTCAACGTTCATGCGAAGGCTTGGGAAAATCCCCGAAATTCAAATACTTTTTCATCTCCTTCCTCTTCTGATTCTAACAATTTTGTTGATTTGGGTGAGATTACTGAGGAAAAAATAAAATTTTTGCATCAAAATTTAATGGAAATGATGAAACTTATGTTGAAAGCAAATTCAATGTTTGAAGCTTTCCAAACTTCTTTTAACTATGCTAACAAAATTATTATGACTTTAAGATTCCCTCATGGATCCAAATAGATGTTTAAATATTATGAATTGGAACGCTAGATCTTTGCTGGCTAACCAAGACGAGTTCTTTTTATTTTTGAAAACTCAAAACATACATATTGCTGCCATCACTGAAACTTTTTTAAAGCCAGACAATAACTTGAAAAGCAATGCTTTCTTTAAAATTTTACGAAATGATCGACTTGATCGACAAGGTGGGGGTGTAGCTATTGTCATCAATAGTCGTCTCAAATTTAGACTTCTTCCTTCTTTCAATACAAAAGTCTTAGAAACAATTGGAATTGAATTAGAAACTTCTATGGGGAAAATTATAATTGTTGCCGCATATTTGCCTTTTCAATGCAGCGGCGAACAGAAAAATTTTTTGAAGGGAGATTTACAAAAACTCACCAGAAATAAATCTTAATTTTTTTATTATTGGTGACTTTAATGCAAAACACCGATCTTGGAATAATATTTCATCAAATTCAAATGGGAATATTTTGTTTAATGACTGCTCTGCAGGTTATTATACTGTTGAATATCCTAATGGGCATACTTGTTTTTCTTCAATTAGAAATCCCTCCACAATTGATTTGGTTCTAACGGATTTAGGCGAGCATTGTAGTCAATTAGTTACTCATGCGGACCTCGATTCAGACCACCTTCCAGTAACATTTTCTTTATCCCAAAGTCCCATTGAAAACCCTTTAAAATCAACTTTTAATTTTCAAAAGGCTAACTGGGAGCGATATATGAATTTTATTGAACGTAATTTAGATGTAAACGTTCCACTGAATTCAATAGAAGATATTGATTTGGCTATAGAAAATTTGACAACTTCAATAGTCGATGCTAGAGCCGCTTCAATACCTAAAGTTAAACATAAATTTAATCAACCTTTAATTGATGATGATCTTCAGTTTTTGATACGACTGAAAAACATTCGTCGACGCCAATTTCAACGAACTAGGGATCCTTATTTGAAATTAATTTATTGCGACCTTCAAAAAGAGATCAAACGTCGTTTAAATTTCATTCGTAATGAAAATTTTGCTAAAGCAGTAGAGGACATTAAACCCTACTCAAAGCCATTTTGGAAATTAACTAAAATTCTAAAAAAGCCCCAGAAGCCAATTCCTACTTTGAAAGATGTGGATAAACTTCTTTTAACTAATTCAGAAAAAGCTCAAAAATTAGCCCAACAATTTGAGTCTGCTCATGATTTTAATTTAAACGTTGTAAGTCCAATTGATGCTTAAATTTCCCTAGAATTTGATGATATTCTTTCTAAGCAAATTGTGTTTGAAAGTTTTTGTGAGACAAATATTAATGAACTTAAATTGATTTTCAAAAAATTTAAAAATATGAAAGCCCCGGGGGAAGATGGGATTTTCTATATTCTTATTAAAAAGTTGCCTGAAAGCACTTTAAATTTTTTAGTTAAAATCTTCAATAAATGTTTTCACTTGGCTTATTTTCCCAATAAATGGAAAAATGCCAAAGTAACTCCAATTTTGAAACCTGGAAAAAGTGCTTCAGAGCCTTCAAGTTATCGACCAATTAGTTTGCTTCCTTCTTTAAGTAAACTATTTGAGAGAGTTATTTTGAATAGAATGATGATTCACATTAATCAGAATTCTATTTTCCCTGATGAACAATTTGGTTTTCGTCATGGACATTCTACTACACATCAACTTTTGAGTGTAACTAATATGATTAACGCTAGCAAATCTGAGGGTTATTCAACTGGTGTTGCTCTTTTTGATATTGAAAAAGCTTTTGACAGTGTTTGGCACAAAGGTTTAGTAGCTAAATTAGCTCGATTTGATTTTCCTGTATATCTCACCAAAATTATTCAAAATTATTTGACTAGCCGAACTTTGCAAGTAAGCTTTCAAAATTCATGCTCTAAAAAGGATACCCATTAGAGCTGGTGTCCCTCAGGGTAGTATACTTGGGCCTATTTTATACAATATTTTTACTTCTGATCTTCCTGATGTCCCAGAAGGAAAAGGTAGAAGATTATTTGCTGACGATACTTTGCTTTCAGCCAAAGGTCGAAATTTACGGGTGGTACGCAGTAGATTGCAACAAAATTTAAATTCCTTTTTGAATTACTTGAAAATGTGGAAAATTTCTCCTAACTCTCCGAAACTCAACTTATTTTATTTTTCCATAAGCCAAGAGCAAATTTTTTAAAACCTAATGAAAATCATTCCATAACTTTTAATGGGGTTTCTTTAGAATGGTCTGATCACGTGAAGTACTTGGGACTCACACTTGATCGGAATCTTTCTTTTAAGAATCACATTGAAGATATTCAATCTAAATGTAATAAATACACTAAATCTCTTTATTCTCTCATCAACAGGAAATCCCGACTTTGCCTGAAGAATAAGATGCTTATTTACAAGCAAGTCTTCCGACCAGCGATAATGTATGCAGTTCCGATTTGGTCTAGCTGCTGCGCGACGAGGAAGAAAGCCATCCAGAGGATTCAGAACAAGGTTCTGAAAATGATTTTGCGGCTTCCACCTTGGCACAGCACCGAAGATCTTCATCGGATTGCAGGCATTGAATCTATCGAAGAGATGGCCAACAAAATCATCTCCAACTTCAGAGGCAAATCGATGCAGTCTTCCATCGCAGAGATTCGCTCTCTCTACAATTAGTTTAATTTTAGGATAGCTTTAGTTTTTAGTTTAAAATATTTTTTTTTTCACTACAGGATGTTCTCCTTTATAAAAATGCTTGATTGTGCTCAGCAAATTTAAGTCGAATAAATAAATTTTAGTGATTATTAAACTATAGGGCTCTGAAAGTTCATTATTGAACTGAACACCTAATTTAATGTATTAATGTAATATAAATGTAATGATGAATTGGTACTAATAAAGATATATTAAAAAAAAAAAAAAAAACAGTTCCGCGGTTTTTCCGAAATCCGAACATCTCCTGTGGGAACGAGCTTGATGACTCTAAAAACCACTCGACCTTATTTTTGCTGATGATCTCCAACAGTTTGCGGAAGCACGACGCCAGCGCAATAGGGCGGTAAGACAACACATTAGACGGTGATTTACCCGGTTTCAAGATAGGAAAAATTTGAAATATTTTCCACTCTTGGGGTATGAGCTGGATTTCCAAAACCTTTTTAAAAATTCTCGTTAGGCATAGCTTAGCGTTCAACGGTAGATTTTTTATCGCAACATACGGAACAAGGTCTGTGCCAGGAGATGAATTCGAAACTACCCCCAAGGCAGCCTGAAGATCGAAGATAGTTATATTCGGCTTGTCAATCCTATCTGCTCCTATCCTATCGCTCGAAGTAAGATGTGGCAATTCCTTTCTCCGGACATGATTTCGTAGCTAAGCGATCCAAAATACCTTCCAACACCTCTTGATCTCTTAGTTGAGTCGAAGTTTTTCTGCTCCCTTTGTATCGTTTCGCCATATTCCAGAGTGTCGTAACTGATGTTTGACTGTCCAGAAAATCGCAAAATGATTGCCAGCTTTGTCTCTTCTTTTCTCTAAGTAGTTGTTTAAACTTTTTTTCCGCGTCCATGTATTTGAGATATAGACTGTACTCAAACTGTCCACGTTTCCACGCTTTGAAGTGTGCAGATTTTAGTTCCACAGCCTCGGTGAGCTCTTGATCCCAAAAAGGCTGTGAGACTTTTTGTTCTCGTCGAGGTCTGTGATGTATAGAATTCTCTATAGCTGCCCAGAAAGTTTGGGTAAATTCGTCGTATGACATATTGCTGTTTCTACTAATCATTTCTTCTCAATAGTCGTTATATTGCTGCCAGTTAACACGGTTCATATTTAGCTTTGGTGCGGCTGTTTCTGTTCGACGACAGTTGAGATTAAACAATATTGGATGTGGGCAATCTATTGTCTCCCAAACAGCGGATAAACTTAATTCTGGTGAAACTATAGTTAAATCAATAGCAGTTGGAGTACGGTTGCTATCGAATCTTGTGAAATGGCCGTTGTTTATGACTACCAATTCAGTTTCACTAAGAGCTTCAGCCAAAAAAATTCCCAGAGTGTTAGTGATGCAGTCACCCCACAAAGGATTCCGTGCATTCCAATCTCCCGCAATAACACATGGGGAGGGTATGCTTTCTAGGAAGCATTCGAATGCATGCTTGGATACTCTGCACTGTGGATTTATGTACAAGGTCACGATTGTAGTTAGACTCTCTAAGAATTGCACCTCACAAGCTACTGTTTGAATTTCTGGCGGACTATTTATTCGTTTTATTTTAGGTTTAAGATTTTTGTTGATTACGATTGCTATTTATTCGTTTTATTTTGGGTTTAAGATTTTTGTTGATTACGATTGCTACTCCTCCAGAGCTACGACTTCTGTCTGCTCTGAAGACGAAGTGGTTAGGAATATCAAAACGAACTGATTCATCGAAATGTGTTTCAGATAAAAGGGCTATTTCTACGTCGTGAGTTGTAATTAAGTTGATGAGTTCTGATTTTTTTTCTCAGGGTCCCTCGACAATTCCACTGCAAGAATTGCAAGGGTTTCCCATTTCCCGAAGAGCCCGATGCAGATTATTATAACCGCTTACTCAGGTACTTTCTGACCCGAGCTGAAATAACGGTTTTTACACACTCTTGCATTTGATCGTAGATTTTTTCCGCGAACTCTATATGTTCATCAGGTAGCTGGGAAACTTTTTCTAGAATGCTTCCTGTGAACTCTTTAGAAACGATAGACTTCTCTATAATATCACACACAACATTGGCAAGAGAATCATCAGATTCTTCAATGTCTGCATCACTTTCAGGTTTCCTTTTCTTTGAGGGGCATTCAAGGCGTTCCGCTGTTGTGTCCAGAGAGACAAGAGTTGGAGGTGTTGTAGTATTGACCGCGTCAACAACAGCCAGTGCCGTGAACCAGTCGGTTGTTCCTTGTGAGAAGGTTGTTTGGCGCGATTTTTCTTCAGCTTTACGCTTTATTATTTGCGGGCAGCTCTTATCATTCGATTGGTGAGGACCTGCGCAGTTCGCACACTTGATCACCGAATTTTCACATACATGTTCATCGTTCATATGTTTCTCTGAGCACATTCGACACCTTTTGACACTTTTACAGTTTTGAGCACCATGACCCAATTTCCAGCAGTTACGACACTGCCGTATTGGGTACACATACTGTTTCACAGAGTACAAAACATTTCCAAACTCCACGTGAGATGGCAGAACTGTGCCTTCGAATGTGAAGACGACTGTCCATAGCGGATGATTGTATCCCATTCACCCGAAAACCATTGCCCAGAATGATTTTTTCCCAGAATGACAAATACCCGAAATCAAACCCTAGAATGAACCATTTCCCAGAAAAAAATTCCCCAGAATGTACCATTTACCAGAATTTTTTTTCCCAGAATGGACCATTTCCCAGATTTTTTTTCCCCAGAATGAAACATTTCCCAGAATGGCACAAATCCCAGATTTGTTCCTCTAGTATTTTTATTTGTTTTTTATTTCTAATGAATTCTTGTAAATTTCATATGATTCGAAATTCATTTTTTTTAAATGATTTTTTAAATGAAACTGCAACTTTGAAATTTTCCAACTAAATTTATTTTAGAACCAATATTGTGCTTTGTTTATGGTTTGGGTACTTTAATTGATTCAATGCTGTCCTTGGGTCCTTTAAAAAACCGTTTTGGTATCCGACTTCTCACGCTGCGCGTTAGAACTTGAAAGACGTTTTGTCCTTCACGCTGTCGCGTGCCGGACGGGGCTAAGGGATCACCCCTAGCTTTCACGCAGACCTAGGAAGCCCCAGCAGACCTAGACCACCCAAGTAACAATTTTAGCTTTATTATGGTCAGCAAAATGTCGTTTGGACCATAGCATTAATCTTCATAAAAAGCTAAAGTACATTCTATAACATCACCTGGACTCTAATAAAGCCAAAATTAGGCTATTTGGCCCTATCCTAGGAACGTCATCATGACCAATTATTGTTAGTCATTAATATTGGTCACCAAAGCTTTTAAAAAGCTATTATAAAACATGTTAGAAATTTTTGTTTTTTTTGGTTCTGTCAGTTCTCGGAGTTTTTTTTTGTTTTTTCCAGCAACCGTAATGGTTGATGAATGATGATTGCATTATTCAGATATGAATCTGGTAAAATTAATAGCTAAAAAACCAATGATTTTCCCATATAATGAGCGTCTTTTCTACTGCCAGTCAAGATTTTAGGTAAAATGTATATGAAATAGTATCTTAAAATAAATGCGCCTCGTCAAATCTGATGGTCAATCATGATGGGATTGATGGAAAAAAGGCCTGAAAAAATATTTTCCAATGCTGGCATTGTGAATCCATCAACATGGCGTCATTTTGTACCCTTCGATTTTGCAACCAACATGGCGTGAGTCAATTCATAGTTTTATTATGGTTTAATGATGACCCCAAAAAAAGCTACGATTTGACGTTTCTCTCGCAAGCAAACCAATTACACGCTAAGGTTGAGTTCCTCATTTCTGAGTTGTTAATCATTAGTACAGTAAATGAGGAAAGACTTTTTGAATGAAAAGGGATTGGTTTTCAATGACCCGTGGAATAAATCATGAGTTGAAGTCAAATTTCGTTGTCTGACGCCATCCTGAAATCCAAGATGGCGGCTTCCGCTGAACTTTAAAATGGTGTAAATGACTTGAAATCGCATGAAACCCCAACAAAATGGGTATCGGGTAAAAGTGCTAAACGAGTAGAAGTCGAATTTCGCTATCCGACGCCATCTTGAAATCCAAGATGGCGGCATCTGCTCAACTTTTAATGCTTAATGCTGACAAAAAGTCGCATTAAACCACCACTATACGAGTATTGAATGAAAAGGCTAAGCTAGAAGATGTCGATTTTTTTCTTTCCGACGCCATCTTGGAATCCAAGATGGCAGCTTCCACTGAATTTAAAATGCTGTTAATCAATGAAAATCGCTTGAACACAACTTTTTTTCACGTAATACTACATTAAAACTACTATTTTAAAACAATTTAGATAATTTTAAATCACTTTTATTATTTTTTCATTATGTTTCTAATGCATTTAGAACTTTTCTTGTTTTGTTTATAGTTTTTGATTTTTTTTTGCCATTTATGTAATTCTTTTATTCCTATCATGCTATTATGTCTAAATTTTATTGGTCTTATTCTAGCGAAAACTATACGGTTATGTTGTTTCTGTTAACCGTCTGATTTTGGCACATGTGCCAAATTCGATGTTTCCAAAAGCGAATGTTGCCAAAAACGAACGGGGTCTGTATTGTGGTAGTTTTTGTGGGATTTTCAGTCACTTACAGATTTTTAGAGAAACGCGAAAAGAGATATTTGACTTCTATCATTTAGCCTTAGCACCCAATACAATATATTTGGGATTTCATGCTATTTTCATTCATTTACAGTATTTTGAGGTTCAGCTGAAGCCACCATCCTGGATTTCAAGATTGCGTCAGAATGCAAAAATAAACTTTTTATAGCTTATCCCAATTGACAAATATCCATATTTTGGAGGTTTCATGCGATATTCAATGATTTAGAGCATTTTTTAAGTTTATAGAAAGCTGCCATCTTGGATTTCAAGATGGCGTAAGATAGCAATATTCGACTTCTACTTGTAAACCCCTTCACCCACTACCAATTTGGGTTTCATGTCATTTTAAGTCATTCACTACATTTTAAAGTTTAGCGGAAGCCGCCATCTTGGATTTCAAGATGGCGTAAGATAGCGTAATTCAACTTCTACCGGTTGATTTCTTTTAACTTATACCCCTATAATATAGGTTTTATGCGGTTTTCAGTCATTTACAGTATTTTTAAGTTGAGTGGTAGCCGCCATCTTGCATTTAAGATGGCGACGGGCAACGAAATTTGACTTCTACTCGTTTATTACTTTCACCTTATAACCATATTGTGAAGGTTTCACGATATTTTCAGTAATTTTCAGCTTTGAAAATAAAAGAGGAAGCCGCCATCTTTAATTAATGATGGCGTCAAGCTTTTTTCCCTACTATTTGGGCCCTTTCACTGAATACTCATATTGTAAAGATATTCATACCACTTTCGGTGATTTCAAGTTTTCAAAGAAGTATTTTTTTAATTTAAACTCAAAACCAACACGCATAACTTACCAAAAATGTGTAAAAATGGGAGTTCCAATTCAAATAGGTGCTATCTAATCTGAGCGTGTCCTGTTTTGACATTTTGATCGAGAACTGTCACTAAGTTTTATGGCGGTTTAATAATCAGGCACTGAGTGCTATTATAGAACATGCAAACGAATGCTTGGAGCAAACTTCTAAGTTCGTGTTTTATTATAGTTTTAAAAAAGCATTCATAACTCTTTCAAAATAACTAAAACAGTATGTTTAATAAAAGTTTTATTAGCGTTTTCAAAACCATCTGCAAACATATGGTCGAAAAAAAATATAAGCATTCTGCATGACCATAATAAAACCGTCATAAAACGAGCTGCACAAAAAAATGCCATAATTAAACCATAATAAAACTTCCTAATGCTAGTTGGCATAATCTGTGTTACTTGGGCAATGTCTTAGGGCCGCCGCTTCCAACGGCGGGTCGGCGGCCACCTCGTAATTGGGAGCTTCGGCGGCTTTGTGCCGCCTCGGCCCCTTCATTCTGGTTGGTTGCGGCTTGGCCGCAAAAGAATAGTATTATGAGAATCCAATTTTTGTGGAAAAACATCAATTTTAATTTTTTCAATTTCAGGTTGGATAAATATATTAAATTTTCCGGGAAATGACAGTTCTGGCGTAAATTTTTCTGGGAAATGGTTCATTCTGGTAAATTTTTTCTGGGAAATGGTTCATTCTGGAAAAAAAATCTGATAAGTGGTGCATTCTGGGAAAAAAAATTCTGGGGAAGTGGATTTCTGGTGATTGAAATTCTGGTGATTTTTCATTCTGGGCAATGGTTTTCTGGGAAATGGAGTACAACCCATAGCGGATTGTCAATTTCATCAACTTTTTTTGTCATACGACGCCCTTCGAGAATCTCGGGATTATTGGATTGAACCAAGCTTAGTTTGTTGAAGGCACGGGCCAACATTAATTCTTCGTCAGTAATTTCAATGTCCATGTAAGCTATTCCCAGACATTCAGTAAGTCTTTGTGGGATAGAAAACTTCACATTTTCAATTTCCATAGAAATTAAAGCATTCGCCGCCATACGATTGCCCATAAGCACTTTAACTTTGCGCTTGGACAGCGAAACAGCTTTTAAATATTCAGGACCAAATTTTTCGATGATTCTCTTAAACAACTTAATGGCCGAGATATTTCCACTAACGGCCTCAGCTATCACGATAAATGGTTTATTGTACCTTGAACCATATGTTCTGGTACGTTTGGCTGGCTTCGACATTCCGAAAGTCTTACCACACGACTTAAGACTGAAAAACGATACGTTCTATACGAAGGCTGTGAGTAAACTGATGGTGTCACTTTCTTGAAATGCGTTTCCTGTATTTCCTGCGATTTTTGAACTCGCAAAGCGGTGTTTTGAAATTTGGGCCATAATTTGGAATCGGTTCCTAAGAGTTATTTTGCAATTTGGATTAAAATATGGAACCGTTTTATCAAAATTCGTTTTCTGGCCATAAACACCCCCCCCCCCCCCGCTCCCCCCGGTGCATCGATGAGAGAAATTTGACGTGTGATCGTTTTTTTACAATACCTTGCTAGGCACCGAGGCAATTGAATTTATTGTTAATCAATGCCAAAAGACATGCCCCCATTCAACACCTAACAACCTATATGTCTAATAAGATACGAAGTTACGGTCTTCATCAAAGTTGTTCAATGGAAAATTTCCTTTAGAGAAAGTTCGGCTCCACAGAAGAAACAAAAAAGATGTTGATTTTTTATGTTACTTAAAATTTTTGCAAAAAATCATGGATGCGTTCTGTTGAACCAAAACGAAGCTTTTTAGACAACAGGGTTGAAAATTAAAAAAAAATGACCCCAAATCGACTTAGTCTAAACCCAAAATAATTTTCACTTAAAAAATAAGTGACATCTGTAGTAAATTCTCGCCATACGTAATTTCATTTGAATTTTAAGTGAGGGGTCAAGTGAATTCACTTAAGTGACCGGTCAAGTGAATTACACTATGACGTTCAAGTGAAATTTATCTGAGTTTCTAAGTAAGTTTCTAGTTAGTCTTTCGCCTATTAAAGAATTACGAAAATCCAAATCAAGCATAAGCTTTAAACGCTGCTCTTGAGAATTTGCCATTTTGAACTCTGAAAATAAACACAATTACAACCCGACATTCACTTGAAATTCAAGTGATGGGGAAGTGAATATTTTTTCTCACTTCAAATTCAAGTGACGACTGAAGTGAATGTGGATGAATTCACTTGAAATTTAAGTGACTGCCAAGTGAAATGTATATGTCGCACTTGAATGGAAGAAAATCACTGGATCCTTGTTTTTAAGTGAAAAATCATGTGTATTTTAAGAGTGAATTTGGGTTCAGTGTACTGTGCAGTCTTTTTCTAAAGGTGAAGTTGTGCTTGGAAATTATTTGGGTTCAAGTTGAATCCTTAGAAAATTCAATTTTTGTTTTGTTTGGAAAATGTGACACTCCGCCAATATCATTTGTTTTTCGTGGAACATTATTTGTGTAAGGGCAAAAAAAAAACTACACAAACAATACGCACACATTCAAACTGAAATTGCACCGCACAGAAACCTCGAAGCCACAAACAATGGCAACCAAAACAGCTAATAATTCAAATAGTCTCAGAGTGCAAATTTATTACACTCGCATCCAACGCCGTGCCGTTAAAGACGTGTAAATCCTTTTCCTCAAAAACATTTAAAAAAAACAACTAGGAAAGCTACCGAGAGGCTCCTAGCTGCAAACAGAGGGGAAGAACATGGGCGGCCGCGTTTGCCCTCTTCGCCACCTACTGACTGACCGCCGAAAACACGTCAGAACCAACGATCATTTTCGTTTACAGCAGCATAAATTTTCCAATTTCGTCCGGGTTTTGCTTCATTGCCATCACAACAAACACATAGTGCAAGGAGAAAATCCCGTTTTTCCACTTTCTTCTTTTTCCCCCGACGGCCAATAGGGTGGCCCTTTGGTAGATGGGGCTTTTCGAAAGTCTTAATTTTAAAATCTTGAATTGATCCGTGTTTTAAAATAAGAAACTGTGCAAAATATCACTAAATTTGGATGGTTTTAAGAAAACCCTTACCTGGTTTAGAGAAGTAAATTTATGAACAATTTTTAGAATTTTTAAAATTGAAGAGTTAATCACCGTAAATTTTATTTTTTGTGAAATTATTTATCGGCTATATCGGTGAAATTTATATTCTTTGAGAAAGAATATTCAAGAATTGAAAGATTATAGACGGATAGAAGATTAGAATAAGATGGTTCGTTCGTACTGCAAGTTTCCGCTTGTGGGACGAACCACGCTAGGCCTACTATTGTGTTATGGTTGCTACAATTCTATCTGTCTCAACCATTGCAAGGTAGTAGGCCCGTGAGGAACAAATCGATGAAATGTCATGAAAAGTTTTCAAATTAAAATTACCCTTCCGCTCAATTTTCAACATCTTTCATCTTATTCTAATCTTCTATCCGTCTATAATCTTTCAATTCTTGAATATTCTTTCTCAAAAAATATAAATTTCACCGATATAGCCGATAAATAATTTCACAAAAAAATTTTAGAATTTTTACAATTATGACAATTTCGACAATTTTGACAATTTTGACAATTTTGACAATTTTGAAAATTTTGACAATTTTGACAATTTTGACAATTTTGACAATTTTGACAATTTTGACAATTTTGTCAATTTTGACAATTTTGACAATTTTGGCAATTTCGACAATTTTGACAATTCTAACAATTTTGACAATTTTGACAATTTTTACAGTTTTGAAAATTTTAGCAATTTTTACAACTTTTACAATTTTAACAATTTTTACAATTTTGACAATTTTGACCATTTTGACAATTTTTAAATTTTGACACTTTTGACCATTTTGACAATTTTGACAATTTTGACAATTTTGACAATTTTGACAATTTTGACAATTTTGACAATTTTGACAATTTTGACAATTTTGACAATTTTGACAATTTTGACAATTTTGACAATTTTGACAATTTTGAAATTTTGTAAAAATTTTAACAATTTAGACAATTTTGACAATTTTTACAGTTTTGAAAATTTTAGCAATTTTTACAACTTTTACAATTTTAACAATTTTTACAATTTTGACAATTTTGACCATTTTGACAATTTTTAAATTTTGACACTTTTGACCATTTTGACAATTTTGACAATTTTGACAATTTTGACAATTTTGACAATTTTGATAATTTTGACAATTTTGACAATTTTGACAATTTTGACAATTTTGACCATTCTGACAATTTTGACAATTTTGAAAATTTAAACAATTTTTACAATTTTGACAATTTTGACAATTTTTGCTCTTTTGACAATTTTGACAATTTTGACAATTTTAAAATTTTTTACAGTTTTGAAAATTACTACCCAAGCAGGTTAAAGTCCCATTAAATAAGTAAAAAAAGCTTGCTCCCATCATTGGCATTGTACCTTCAATGCAGCTCAAAATTTAAGTTTTTATTGATACCTTCAAGTTTCAAAACAAGTTCTCATGACTTTCGATTCAGCTTCCAGCGTCCTTTTTTATTCAGCTTTTAAAAAAATTGTGAAATCTTGATTATTTACTATGTTCAATGCATTATGCCGTCAAAATGCCTCGCACCGGATAACAAAGTTTGCCGAGATTTGTTCAATTTGCTGCTCAATTGCTTCTTTCCTACATTTCCTACATATATCGCATTGGAATGGTCACTCAAGTATCAATTTACTTATTGAAAAAATCTTTCCTGGCTTGGGGATCGAACCCCAACCTTCGTGGTAAAAATAGAACACGCTACCACACGACCACGCCTAGATGTTGTTCTAACTGAAACTAAAACTCGAAGTGGTGATATGATTTTGTAGCATACCTGCAGGCGCACCCGCCTCACAAGAAAGCCAGCCAGCCAGCCAGTAAATCCCGTTTTGAGCACTTTTGTGCCCTTTATGTGACTTAAGTCGTACACAACGTACGTGTCAAGCACTTTTGCAGCTTTCAAGTTCATTGATGTGTACATATAGTGAACACATGGGAATTGAGCAAAATAAGTCACAAACAACGTACATATTAATTACTTTTGCAACTGTCAAGTTCATTAATGAGTACATGAAGTTAACTAACTCTTTTTCAGCCAATATTTAATTTTCTAAGCCTTCATTCAAGTAAATATGCCACTTTTGGTTGCTTGGATTTGCATGTAATTTCGTGCGTTTTATGTAACTATGTAAGATTGTGCATTGAAGTAAATAAATTTTCTAGTTCCATGTAGGTAATGCTCCAAAATCTTTGAAGCATGTTTTATAAAGGTTTTTGTTACTTCGGTTAGAACGTGTGCTGTTAATAGAATATTAAATCGTATCAAAAAGAAATGTCACTAGTGTGTAGGTCGTCTGGACCAATCTGGTGATAACTGTAGTTTCTATGTCGATGAATCCTCCACAACTCAGAACTGCTCCATAGCTAGCATTTTGGTGTATCAGCATCAGGGTCGATCGTACATCTGCATACTCACGACGATGTTTCCGAGAAAACGGGATCTGTGTCATCAACTCCAGAATAGTGAGAGTCTGCTTCTGGTTCTTCAAAAAAAAATAATTAGATTAATTTAAACTTAAATGATCGCATTATATTTTATGCCCACCGATTCTTTGAAAGACTCGACCGCCCAGCAACAGGTATAGTTTGTTGTAATAAAAGCCAGCATAGCCACAATATTCATGACAGAAAGCAATGTGAACCCGTTGCTAACAGTTTCGAACGTCAAGAGGCCCCATACAACGAATGAATAAAGATAGCTCATGAAGAATGATGTCTCAACAAGCTGTTTTACCTTGTAATAGGCTCTGCAAAAATAAAATTGTTCATGAAAATCACAATGAATAAGGCATCACTACTGTAGATTCTGGTACCTGAGCACTTCGTGGTGTTGTTCAGAAATAATTTGAATTGATTGTTTAATAGTTCTCCAAAACCGTTGATTATCATAGTAATTCCGATGATTTTGATCAGTTGTTTGTGAATTATAATGTATGGGCATAATTCGACTATAACCATAATCCACTATATCCAATTCTGTGCGAACTGCACAGAGCAAGACAGTTGCAACGCCATTGAAGCAAAGTACATTTGGAGCGATAGTGATAACACCCGAGAACAGAAAAAAATGCAATACACGCGCAACTCTAGCTTCACACAATTTTTCTAGCAGATCTATTCCAAATAAAATGTTCGTCGAATTACTCGGAATCATAACAAATATAACTTCAATCGAATTAATAACAACAAAAAACAAAAACATGTTATGGATAGTTTTGCGAATGTTTTCTCTGATTGAGTGATCGAATTCAGGATTTCCGGATTTCCGTTGGCCATCCTTAACGAACTGTCGAACCTCTTGCATCAAATGCGAATAATCGGCCCATAGGCATCTATTCACCAAACATACCCCGAACAAAACGAAAGTCAACACTCGGAGTACAAAGTGAGAATTCTCTAGCGCAGAACATTTTGCTAGAAGCATCCCATATATGCAGCAAAAAACCGAAAAATAAATGGTGACTAGCCTGTTCCAAACATGATACCTTGAGCTGAGGTCCAAACCTGCGGGGTAAAAAAAATGGAAAGTTTTAATTTGAACCCACACACACTACACAATTTTCTTCTACAATTTGTTTAAAATCTTTCAACGGATAAATCAAGCATAAATTTACTTTTTTTTTCGATGAACTAATTTGCGTCGAAAACCACAAAAAGATATTCGACTAATAGTGCGAAACAAAATTAGAACCATTTATATATTTCCACAAAATAAAACATATTAAAGTCTGTTTCACAGAGAATCTGGTCGCATCTTTTCATTTACTGCAGCGCCCCTAGTTGTCACATCGCGAATCTATTGACAGTGTTTTGATCCGGATGGTTTGTTTACTTAGTGGTGAAAATTTCATCAAGATTAAAGCAGTCTGTCAAAAGTTATCGACGATGGAACGCGAAAGACGAGAGAAAATTGTGCACACTCTCGTAGAGAAATCGACATGGTCAGGGGTAAAAATCGCGAAATTCCTGAAACATCCAAAATCGACTGTAAATTCGGCGCAGCAACTTTACCGGGAGACACTTACGGTGGATCGAGCAGAACAAACCAGGCGTAAAAATGGAACATATGACCGGAAGCTGCGAGCAAAGGTAATTCGATCTGTTCACAATAATCCTGGAATCTCCTTGCGTGTTTTGGCGAAAAAGATCAAGACGAACCACAGTACAGCTCGACGAATTTGTTTGCGAGAAGGCTTGCGGTCGTTTCATGCAAACAAACACCCCAACAGGACGCTGAAATAAAACCTGATTGCCAAAACTAGGGCAAGGAAGTTGTACGAGAAAGTGTTGATCAAGTACAATGGATGCATTTTGATGGACGACGAAACTTACGTCAAAATGGATTTTGGACAAATACCCGGTAACAAATTTTGCCTTGCGAAGCGTAAAGAGAATGTTGCGGGTAGATTCAAGTTTGTTTTCGCAGATAAATTTGCTCGTAAGTTGATGATTTCGCAAGGGATCTGTAGTTGTGGGAAGAAGACTAAGATTTTCATCACTGGGGACACAATGAATGGAAATGTTTACAAAGAAGAATGTCTCCAGAAGAGGGTTTTGTCATTCATTCGGTCCCACAAAGGTCCGGTGAAGTTCTGGCCGGACCTGGCAAGCTGCCACTACAGCCCAGATGTCGTTAAGTGGTATAAGGAGAACAAGATCGATTTTGTTGAAAAAAGTATCAATCCACCAAACTGTCTGGATTTTCGTCCCATCGAGAAATATTGGGCAATAGTTGAGGGCAAACTGAAGAAATGTTGCAGAACCATGAAAAAACCCGCTCAAATGGAAAAGTGGTGGAACAAGATGGCGAATGAGGTTACCAGCAGTACTGTGCAGAAAATGATGGGTGGTATCTCAAAAAAAGTTCGAAAATTCATCCGAAAAGCTGACGAATGATTTTTAGGTATTTTTTTCCTTAAGGTGCAATGAAAACCCTACATAATGATATTTTTACTTTTGTTGTAAGTTATTTCTTTGCAGAGAAATGATCTATTTTTATCCGACCAGATTCTATGTGAAACAGAATTTATGTGTGCCTTCACCCAAACCTGCTCAAATTCATTGAATTTTTGGGTTGGAATTATTCCAGAATTAAAGATATTAGCAATGGCTATAAGAACTCCGCCACTCTCTTGCTTGCCTATTTTCGAATGTTTTTCTTGTTATATTTTCAGTTCACGAGAGAGCAGCAAAAAAAAATTCACAATCCGAGTAAGGACTCCTTTCGAAGAGAAAGAGGTAAAAAATTAGAATAGATAACAACATTCATAGCCGACTTCTAGATTTGAACCGGTTTTATAGGATTTGTATAAGATTTACCTGTAACACTCACAAATTTGATATTTCAGCTAAATTCTTGATCAAAATTCAGAATTCTTGATTTTTGAATCAATCTGACCAGACAAACAAACATCCTGGGTTAGATTTGAATATAAATTTTATTATCAATTTTTCACTGGCATTAGGTATGACCGGCCTTAAATTCTAGAATGTTTTAATTTTTATATGAAGTCTAATTTTTTAACATTTTCCAACAATTAAAAATTACTTTTCCAACAGACATTTTTAGTACTATCCACATATTTCATATTTTAATTTTAAATTTTCTTTAAGGAACAATAAATTTCCAACTCGGACATCAGTGCGTCCCACTTGAAAAAAAAAACACCGTTTGAATCTTGGCGTTCTGGTTATTATTGATTGTCCCAAAATTACCTGCAATTTTAGTTAAAAAGTCCATCAAACGGAAACCATCTTCTCCAGGATCTTTCCAGCGACCAAGAAATTGTATCAATTTTCGACCGTACTCCTTCAGCAAATCAAGCAGTGTCATCTTTGTGATACACCATTGAACTGACAATATGACAAGAAAAACCTTCGAAAATAGGCAAGCAACAGACCAGTTGCAAAAATTCTCAAAACCGTCTCTCTTCTATCAGACTGTAATTATTATTATCCAATTGACACATCGATGTTTTCTTTATTGTTAATGGTAGACACCTCTTCATACAAGCGTCGCGAAACTCCAGGAGTTTTGAATCCTAATAAATTATTCGTTTCTTCGGTGTATATGTTCATCACTCCATATTCAACATATATTATTATAGACTACATGAAAATAAACCCATAATTAACAAATGATGAATGAAACGAAGACGTCTATTCACTTTTAGAGCAACACATTTTCATGGATATTTTTCAATAATGAACTGCACTTTTAGTATCTTTAACTGAATAACTTTAATAGTGTAAAAAACTTCAATTAACTCAAATATTCTTAAACATGAAAACTTTCTTTCCCTATTTTTTGCCAAATTAAGCAAAACAATAAAAATGAGTTTTATCTTGAAAAATTGAAAAAATTGACAAAATTGACAAAATTGACAAAATTGACAAAACTGACAAAATTGACAAAATTGACAAAATTGACAAAATTGACAAAATTGACAAAATTGACAAAATTGACAAAATTGACAAAATTGACAAAATTGACAAAATTGACAAAATTGACAAAATTGACAAAATTGACAAAATTGACAAAATTGACCAAATTGACAACTATATTTTTTTACAAAGTTGATAAAAAATTGACAGCAGAAAAATTGGCACATTTGAAAAAAAACTAAGTGTCGAAATTATCTCGAAAAAATCATGGACAAAGTTGAAAGAATTTACTAAATTGATAAAATTGACAAAATTTAGACCCTATTATCAAAAATGACAAAACCAAAAAGAAATGATAAAATTGACAAAATTGACAAAAATGACAAAATTGATAAAATTGACAAAATTGACAAAATTGATAAAATTGATAAAATTGATAAAATTGATGAAATTGATAAAATTGATAAAATTGATAAAATTTGTAAAATTGATAAAATTGATAAAATTGATAAAATTGATAAAATTGATAAAATTGATAAAATTGATAAAATTGATTAAATTGATTAAATTTATTAAATTGATTAAATTGATTAAATTGATTAAATTGATTAAATTGATTGAATTGACAAAATTGACAAAATGGACACAATTGACAACAATTTTATATTTGACAAAAATGACAAAACTGACAATATTGACAATATTGACAAAATTCCAAATACTAAAAAAATTGACAAAATGAACTGTTTTGACCAAATTGACAAAAATTGACCAAATTGACAAATTTGAAAAAAATTGATAAAATTGAAAAAATTGACAAAATTGACAAAATTGACAAAATTGACAAAATTTGACAAAATTGACAAAATTGACAAAATGGACAAAATTGACAAAATTGACAAAATTGACAAAATTGACAAAATTGACAAAATTGACAAAATTTACAAAATTGACAAAATTGACAAAATTGACCAAATTGACCAAATTGACAAAATTGACAAAATTGACAAAATTGACAAAATTGACAAAACTGACAAAATTGACAAAATTGACAAATTTGACAAAAATATTTTTTTTACAAAGTTGATAAAAAATTGACAGCAGAAAAATTGGCACATTCAGGAAGTCATCAGGACGGTTTCATGGAGGGTCAGTCTACGACGGACCAGATATTCACATTACGGCAAAACCTCCAAAAATGCCGGGAACACCAAGTCCCTACGCACCATCTATTCATCGACTTCAAAACCGCATACGACGCGATCGACCGTAACGAGCTATGGAAACTCATGGACGAGAACGGCTTTTCCGGGAAGCTGATCAGACTGATCAAGGCGACGATGGATGGAACGCAGTGCTGTGTGCGGATTTCGGATGAATTGTCGAGTTCATTCGAATCGCGCAGGGGTCTTCGACAAGGTGATGGTCTCTATCTTGCATGATATTCAACGTGGCGCTAGAAGGTGTTATTCGACGAGCGGTGGGCGAAATGCGGGGCACGATTTTCAACAGATCCAGTCAACTTATCTGCTTTGCCGATGACATTAATATAGTCGGCAGATCATCTGCGGCGGTGGAAGAGATCTACCGCAGACTGAAACGCGAAGCAGGAAGGAAGCAGTATCCAGAAGGTGGTGAAGGTTGGCCGGATACGCTGGGCGGGACATGTTGCGAGAATGCCGGATAAATGTCCTGCAAAACAGGTGTTCGCCACGAATCCGGTAGGAACAAGACGAGCGGGGGCGCAACGAGCGAGGTGATTAGACCAAGTGGAGCGTGATCTGGTGAACGTGGGGTGCCCGAGAAATCCGAGAACGGTTGCCATGGACCGAGTGAATTTTAGTAATTATGTTCGTCAAGTTATGTCGTGAGAGGGAATACTATGTAAATAAATAAAATACCTCAACGCCGTATGTTGACCCTTATCCTGTAATACTGAAAACCCCAATATATGTATAAAATGTAAATTTTCCCCTAATACACGTCAATCCGAAATCCCATTTCATTGTTGTGCTACCTAAGTCCGCTGTTAAGTGACCGTTATCGTGGTAGTGAGACCGTCCCAGACAAGTGTGGCCGATCCTGAGAAAAACAGTCCGGTTGAGCTAGTCGGTTGTCACAATAAGAACTTAGATCTGAGTTCCAAGCATTCAAACATGAGCGAGACCGGAAACGTGAGACACGCGTAACGAGATATACAACTTCAGACCAGAGATATGGCTCATAAAACATCAGAAGTGAGACGTTACACCAAAGAAGTGAATAGTGAAGCGTGAGACATTAGAAAAAAATGAGTGAGACGTGAGATTTGAGAAGTGAAAAGTATGGCGTGAGAAGTAAGGCGTGTGAAATGAAAGAGAGAAACGACAAGTGAGAAGTAAGAAGAGTGAAAAGAGATATGAGACGTGTAAGACTGGCTGTTAGCCAATCGGTAGAAATGCAGTGAACCCCTATCAATACCTAGGGTCGGCACGCTTACCACTCTATATGCTATGTTGCAGGGAAGTTCGGGAGGACTAAGGTAAAACTCCTCCGTTACAATAATGGTACCGTTTATTTAAGGTTACAGTTTATTCACCCACCACTTTCTTAACTTATCTAACCTGGCTATTTAGTTGCGGCTACTTCCTCTTCTCCTGTGTCGTCGAGCTCGGGTTCCTAGTTGATAACTTGAAGATCGGCAGAGTCGTGACGGTTGTACCCGGTCCCACCTTGGGTGCTGAACCGGGCACGGCTGGTCCTCAGACGGCAAGCGGCTTGATTAGGACGTACCTGACCCCACCTTGGGTGCTGAACCAGGTACCGAGGTAAGTAACACCGACTATTGGCGGTCGATGTTGTGGAGTCACACTATGCGGTGACGTGGGGTTGATTTCACACCGGTAAAAGCAAGTGGCTTTCTTAACCCAAAACAGCGGGGTCCTGTCGTTCAATCGGTTAACGTTCTATGTTGAGTGTTGTTTCGGTTTTGTCCTACCAATCGTTCACTATATCTCACTTTTAGATACGATGGTTTTAGGACTCCAGAACATAAGTTTGGTTAAAATTAAAGCTGATGTACACACTAAAATCAGCGTTCAGATGTCGTTCGTGAACTTGACCAATGACCGGCCTTGATTGCCCGGTCTTGAACTCCAAGCCGTTCGTTGCCCTCGTCCCGCGTTCTTTTTCGCTTCGCTCAGCCGCCGATTTCGCCGATTCGCTTCTTCACTCTGCGTTTACGGCTCACATCTTCTTGTTGCCCTCTGGTGGTAGGTAGTAGAACGACTCTTTTTTGAGAGGTCGTTCGCCTTGTTAGGGTGGCTTGGTGAACTGCTTCACCAAGGAGAAACCCTTAACCCCCACGGAGAACACTGCAACATTATTTAATTCAATCAACATCAAGATCACTGCGAAATCCTTCGGCTGACTAGCAACGCTTATAGACGTAAGACGTAAGAATTGAGACATGGGGCATGAGAACTGAGACCTGATAAGTATGCTGTAAGAGGGGTGTCGTGAGAAGCTCCAGAAAGTTTAAAAGTAAGGGCCACCCTAACGGCCAATGTCTTGGTTATGTTTGCTGGTTTGCAACCATTTTCACTTGCCTCCCGCATTCTCTCTGGGCTCTCTGGGCCCACTTTTCAGCAGGGAAACAAAAAAGCATCCGGCGGCAAAGGATTTCTGATTTCTTGCAAGACGAACCGTAAAATACCCGTTCAGCTGCGAGAATGAATGGCCGTTTACTTTCCCATTTTTTTTTCCTTGTTGGCCAAACCCAACTTCTTTCAGTCTGCTGTTGCTTTTGCTTCCAAGAGGTACCAGTAGGATCTTCCCCCTGATCTAAGTGTTAGATGTCGGTTGGAAAGCGATTTGTCTGTTTCGCTTCGAGTATCATATGTTAACTCCGAGGAGCAACTGAAAGCACACTCACTGGAACCGGGGGATGTTCGGAATTTCAAATGCAATTCCTGTGTTTTTTTCCTCGGTTCTCTCTATTTTGGCATGCCACTGATTGTTTGTAGGGAAAATAAGTATCATCATCAACGTCCCGGTTGCTGCAAATAAACATTTCACCCTTGGGGCGGATCTCGCTGACACCCGGCTGGCTTATCTTTTCATATTTTATGTTTGTGTTTATGCTTCGGAAGCGTTGCATACGTTAACGGTTGATCGAAATGTGATAGCATCGCGGCCATGGTTGTTGGCAGTGGAATAATTGGACAGGATTCGTAACGAAAATAACGAACAACGTTTTGTTTTATTTGTCTGCATTCAAATGCCATGGCCGATTTGAAAACTACCAGGGAGATAAATATTTTGCATGATATGAATTTTATTGTTATTGCGAAAAATAAACTTTCGCAATGCTTTTTTACAACTTGCTAACTGATGTCCAATTCTGTATGCATTTTTGACCTTACAGTTTAAAAATGCAGAAAAATTTTAAGTTACCAGTATCTGGCACGCTATTAAGCTAGTTGCTGTTTATTTAGTCCCCTATCTTTATGTAAGTAAATTCCTCAGTCGCAAAGTTTAATTGAGTTAAAAGGTTCTACTGATTACAATAATTATCAGGTATCAGGTATCAAGATGGGGGTAGCCTTAATAGCGGCACGTTATCCAAACATACGGGAAAATTGTGCCTAGCCTTTTTTTATCCAAGATTTCATCATTTACCTGAGAAACCTTAAAAACCTATATAAGGAAAAAATAAATTCAATCTATTTGAGATGGCATAAAGCCTATCCACTAGGGATTATTAGCATTAAAGCTCTTTTCTACATTCGGTAAGAAATGATAGCATGTCTTTTAAGTTTAACCCTTTAATGCATGACTTTTTTTTCGCGAAGGGAAAAATTTTTTGACTTATCAAATTGTCTTCATTCAATTCAAAAACATAATTTGAAACGATTTCATGATAAATGATAATATTTTTTATATCTTTAAAGAATGTTGTTTTAAAACAACATTGTGCACTCCATGGAGATTGATGGTTCCTTTCAAAAAATGTATTTAAAATAAAACAAATTGATTTTTCATTAATAAATTGAACATTTATTTGATGGTACTTATATTATGGATTATGATAACGATAAAAACAGTTGTTGGTGGTTGTGTCGCAATCGGCATATTTGCATCTTGCTTGCTTGTTTTTCCAAATTGCCCAATGAGAAGTTTGATCAAATTTTACGTTTTGAGGTGGACCAAATTGGAATGGATCACGACGTACTCGTTTGAGAGGTTGATCCTTCCGTGGGCGTCCTTTTTTTGGAGAGTTTTCACCGATCTTACACAAAACTTCAGCCAACTCAAACCTGAATTCCCGTAGCATCAGTGTTTTGGTATTTTTCGGATCACGACGAATAACTTTCTTGTAGACCAGCCAAGAATTGATGATTGCCATATCCAAAAAATGATAAAAAAGTCGAGTGGTCCATTTGCTCTCTTAAATGAAATTTTGTGTCTACCAATCAAACTGTCGAGTAGGTCTACACCGCCCATGTGCGCATTGTACTCCTGAACTGCTTTAGGACAAGGAATGGAAACTCGAATATGCTGTTTCTTATCAAATTGGCTTATAGTACCAACTGGCTCTGCTCCAACGTAAGAGGACAGCAAAGTGACCGGTTTGTTGTCCTTCCATCCAACAACACTGATATCGATTCCATCAATGTTACACGTTCTTTCTTCGAAATATCCTCTAGGAATCTCCTTTTTCATCAATTTTTGCTTATCCATAAGCTGACAATTTCGTATACGATTAGTGTGCACTGTACCTAATGAATAAATACCTTCTTTCGCAAGGTATGATATCAGTGGGATAGACGTGTAGAAGTTATCGAAATACATTATGTGGTTCGTATCTCTTGGAACATTCCGACACAATCGCACTACTACGTTTCCAGCTTCACCCAAATTTGGTTCTAAAGAGGACGACGATTTTGACCCAGATCCACACATTTGCTCATCTACTGAAAGCTTCTGCTCGAAAGGTATATGACCGAAACGTTCGTTAAAATGGTGAATCAATGGTTGAACTTTGGCTAGTCGATCGAATCGTGGATGATCTTTAGGTAAAATTTCATCATTATTCGTAAAATAGAGATTTGATCGAATGCGTTCAAAATCATTCAAACACATGGCTGACCTTATTGGTTCATATCCAAAAGACGCATTCCAATAAGAACGTACATTTGAGCAATTCATGACTGAACTATAAACGAGAATACCAACAAATTTATCTAGTTCAGATGTGTGCATAGAAAATGTGTTGGCACTATTCTTTTGCATGGCATACAAATTGCTTTCATCAACAATTTTTTGTTTAATTTCGGGTCCAAAAAAATAGGAAAAAAAACTCGTAGGGGGTTTTACATCCCAATAATTCAACGGGAATACTACCTTGAGGACCAAATTTTAGCTCACTTTGGTTGAGTATAAGATTTTTTTGAGCCACTCTACATCCAAAGGTTTCTTCCGACTTGACTTAGAGCTACCTGATGTCTTGTGTCCATCGATGACTTGTATGTCTATCTCGTCGTCTTCAGTATCATCATCCGTAGAACAATAATTGGCGTCGTGACATGCCTGAAGTTGCTCATAGTCTGGATCAGAGTCCGAATCATCGAATCCATCTTCCGAATCTGATAAGTTCTCTAAATATTTCTGCAGTTCTGTGTCACGCATCCTTTAAATAGAGAACAAGAAAAGCATATATGACACGTTTTAGACATTTGTCAATGAATCTCAATGGAATGCATAATGTTGTTTTAAAACAACATCATGATTTCTGCTTATAAAATCGACATAGGGAGTTTTTCGTTCAAATCATCTGCCAAAACACGTTTTTGATATTAAAACAAACAATTTAATATATTTTTTGCAATTCTTACCTGGTGAATTGAACAAATACGTTGCACTTTACGAGCGGGAAAAAAATGTTTACTACGGAGCTCAATTTTTCGGCACTTAAAGTGAAATTTCTCTAAAGTAAACAACAAATAAGTGCTGCCAGTACCTCAGCTAAGCGTGTTTTAATCTCAGAAATAACTTTTAAGAATAAATGATATGAAAATTTTCAATATTTTCAGAGATATTTGAGTTTTTATTAGTGTTGTTTTAAAACAACACTATGCATTAAAGGGTTAATGTCTTAAACTCAGATTCGCTTATAGCGTAAGATCCCAGAGTACGAAAACGTAGACTGGCCAATGAAGGACAGTTACATATAAGATGGAAGGGATCTTCCACATCTGATTCACAACTACCACAAACTGGAGATTCAGCACGCTGAATGTTGTGCATGTGATAGTTGAGTTTACAATGACCGGAGAGTGCTCTGATCAAGATGCTGCAATGAGATTTATTTAAAGTTAATAAGTAACTCGATATGATTGGAGATGGTTTTTCTAAAAATAATTTAGTTTGGCGACAAGTGTCCAACTCTTCACAGTATCGTTTATGCTGGTTAGAGGACCAAGTTTGAATTTGGTTTCTGAACCAACATGGTGATATTGGGATAGCCGGCTCTGGTCCGTAAAATTCCTTTTCCGATCCAGCTCTAGCTAGTTCGTCGGCGCATTCGTTTCCAAAAATTCCCTTATATCCGGGTACCCATAGAAGGTTTAATCCATTGCCTTCAGCAAGTTCTTCGATTGCTTTCCGGCATGCGATTACCAGTTTTGATCTAGAACTGGAAGCACTGAGTGATTTGATAGCTGCTTGGCTATCTGAACAGAAATAAATTGTTCTGAACATAATCTTCTTTTCAAGTGCAATTTGCACTCCATACATAATAGCATATACAGTGAGCGAAATAAGAATAGCACCACTATGTGTTTTGCTTGATAAAATATGAATGTTTGAAAATCACCAAAGCTTTGTTCTATAAATTGTTTTGAATTGTTTAACGGATAAATCAAGCATAAGTTTACTTTTTTTGGACGTTGCAATTGGCGTTGAGGACCAAAACTATGGAAAAAGGGTGCGAAATAAGAATAGAACCACTTGTGTTTTTTCAACAAAAACAAGATTATTTCTAAAAATTGACTGTGCAAAAGTGAATAATAATGGTTCTACGAGTTATTTGAATAGATAACTGTGTTTTAAGGAGTTTTCTAGAATTTCGAAGATTTTCAAAGGTTTTAAAAGGGGGTTTCAAGAGATGCTCCTCTAGCGTTTAAGAATTTGATACTTGAGCTATAATATTTTATCAAACTGCTTTATTTCTTCATTATCATTCATAAGTATGATGCAAATTGACGAAACATAGATTTGATGCTGAATTTGAATAAAAAAAACAGGCTTCAAATTCAAAAATACTAATGTTTTTAAATAGTCGAACGCAATTTCTCTAGTTTCAAGTCGTAGATGGCAGCACTATCTTGCAATTAAACCAAATTGATGCTCATTTTCAAATATCTGGGATTAATTCAGGCGTGCTGGATGATTTTGGTCAAGAAATAAGTACTTGGTATCGTGTGACCGCCTTGGAAATTCTAAGATCACAATATCAAAAAATAAGAATTTCATCAAGTGAATTTCTTGGACCGATAATCATAAAAATTTTGTGCTTTCCGATGGAGCTTGATGAACCAGATAACTAGCAGTATTATTGGTTGATTTGAAATTGAATCGGAAGTTGAGATGTGCAGGAATTTTGGCGGTGTTATATTCTTGTGCTGGTGTTTGTTTTTGCAAATCCGGAAAAGATTTCTGCAGCGTGAACTCCAACAAAACTGTGTTGGAAAACTACATCGAAATGATGAGTTTGGGCCTAAATTAATCTGAAAAATCAATATTGAGACTTAATTTTGTATTAACGGCAATATAGTGCTGCCATCTATGACTCGAAACTGGAAAAAGTGATGTTTTTTGAAAAAAAAATCTAAGTTTATGAATACCAACCTGTTTTTTCTGATTTAAAATAAACCGAAAATGTTTGATTCATCATTTCATGTCATTTTAATGAAGAAAATAAGAAGTTTGGTAAAGAATTACAGCTCAAATATCAAATTCCTTAGTTCTAGAGGAGCGTCTCTTAAAACACTATTTTAAAATCTTCGAAAATCTTTGTAAATCTAGAAAACTCCTTAGAATGCAGAAAACTATTCAAATAATTCGCAGAACCATTATTATTCACTTTTGCACAGTCAATTTTTAGAAATAATCTTGTTTTTGTTGAAAAAACACAAGTGGTTCTATTCTTATTTCGCACCCTTTTTCCATAGTTTTGGTCCTCAACGCCAATTGCAACGTCCAAAAAAAGTAAACTTATGCTTGATTTATCCGTTAAACAATTCAAAACAATTTATAGAAGAAAATTTTGGTGATTTTCAAACATTCATATTTTAACAAGCAAAACACATAGTGGTGCTATTCTTATTTCGCTCACTGTAGTACACCTCCCTGTGGGCAACCACGTGTGCTAACTTTTGTAATTGTCTTAAAGACGAATGAAGATTCCTGTTACTTAGCATAGCGCTAATCCAGTTAGTTATAACACTAGGCACTTCATGAAGTAGTGCCGCATCCATTATTGATGTAAACGAGACATTATCAAATGCTCCTTCTGTGTCTAGAAATGCTCCTAGACATGATTCTTTCTGTGAAAAACTATTTTCAATATTATGTACTAGGGGAAAGGTTTCCTAAATGGGCCTATCGGGTTAAATGACCCTACGGCTGTTTGATGAAATGGCTTACAAGACAGCTTATCTGACCAATGCATTTTGAGGGTGATACGCTTAGAACATAAGGCAAGAAAACATTTTATGAATTTACAAACTTAAAAAAAATTAAAAAATCATACAAGGTTTTGATACATTTTGATGTAATATTTCGACTTTTAAAAATTATACGTAAAGAAGTTTAAAATAAAAACTTGGATGGTTTTTGTTTCTTACTCAAATGAACTTTAGAAATTAAACATATTTCAGCTTTTGTGGAGGTTTAATAATGATTATATAGTGGAATAATAGAGTGTTTTTGTATGCCCCCATCATGTTTGCAAAATGCCTCCATCTTAAAATAACAGGTTAAATAGAATAAAAAAAATGATTTTCATCATTGAACCTTCAAATCTAAGCTCTGAATAACATCTTAAGAGAGAATTGAAGATCTTAAAACAGATTTGATAAAGTTTTTCTCATGGATGAACTGCCTCCATAGTATGGCAGCCCTAACTTTTGTTTTATTCCATAAAATTATATTATACATGGATTTTTATAAAACTTCAGCTTTGTCGTACGGAAATTATTACTTTCTAGCAGTTTCAATGAAATTTTACGGAAATATTGCCTAAAAAACAGAAATTTTGTTCAAAACATAAATAGGCGCATTTAGCCCGCACGGTTTGAGGTTCGGCATTTTAGACAACACTTATAATAAAATCGTTTTCTTGGAAACAGAAGAAAATGTTAACATAAAAATTACTCCAATGTATAGAAAACAGATGCCTGCACACGTGTATATAGTTTTTGTACACATATTCGATGTGATATTCGATAAAATCAGTGTTCGGCTTAATAGGCGCATATAGCCCGCTCCTCCCCTACGTTGTGCAGAAGAGTTAATGTTGATTTTCCTGTTTGGTATGCATGTTGTGTCGCATTAAGCGGATGTTGGACAAGGCATTCTTGCCTGGTATAATGATCAATTAAACGTTCGAGTGCTTTTAATAGGAATGAACTTAGACTAATAGGACGGAAGCTTTTGGCTTCGTCGTATGATGATCGTCCCCCTTTAGGGATTAATTTCACGGCTATCTGCCGCCAAAGTTTAGGTATATATCCATGAGCAGAACTGCTTATCATTAATTTTCTTAATATGTGTTTGAAATGATCTAAACCTTTTTGTAGCAAAACTGGAAATAAACCGTCACTTCCAGGAGATTTGTATTGAGCAAAACCGTAGTAACTATTTTCCGAGCAAAATGCAAGGAATCTAGACTCCCAGAAAAGAACTCAGGCTCTATCGATGAATCTTGATCAACACATCCTGGAAAGTGAGTATTGAATAGACAACTTAATGTTTCTTCGTCGTTTGATGTATAATCACCACTAGGGGTTTTAAGGTAATCTTTTGATTTGGCTAAGACCTTATTTAACCTACTTGCTTCCTGCAAGCATGAAATGTTTGTGCAGCAGCCCTGCCAACTTGAGCGCTCGGCAGCTCTTGTTGCTTTCCGGTGAGCTCGGCGAGCCAACTTGAAAGCATCAAAACTTTCCGTGCGCCTTCGGTTCTAAGAGCGTCTGCAGTCCTTTCGTAATTTACTGAGATTTGAGTTCCACCATGGTGTACTGTTTTTGTTGAATTTCATCGTGCGTAAGGGACATGCTTCTTCATAAGAATTCAAAATAATTTCGGTGGTTTTTGCAACCACTTCATCCAACTCAGAAGGAGTAGTAATTTCAGGTGTATATCCATGAAATTTAGTAGCAAGATGCTCCAAATATAGGTTCCAATTAGTTGTTCTTGGGTTTCTGAATGTAATTGTTTCTAAAAACTCACCTGAGTGTTCAAAATAGATAAACCTATGGTCAGAAATCGATTCTTCGTTAGGCACATGCCAATTTGAAATTTCCTGAGCAATTGTTCTAGAACAAAGTGTGATGTCAATCACCTCTTCTCTGTCACACCTAACAAAAGTTGGTTTATTTGTGTGCTGCTTAAATATTCCATTAAATTTGAGCTTCTCAGATTGATATCTGAGCTACTCCATACAAAATGATGAGCATTGGCATCACAGCATATTACAAGAGGTGTATTTTGTGATTCACAGAATGAAATGACATTTTTTAAATCATCCGTAGGGGATGATTGTTCATATGGTGAGTATGCTGAACAGTAGACGTATTTTCTATCAGGCAGCGAAACCTGAACGACGCAAATATCTCTTGTTGTTAGATTGGGTATAAGTGATGCATTTAAAGAATTGTTTATCAAAATACATGTACGAGGCATTATTCGGGCATTAGTCATTCCAATTACACTGAACACAGTAAAGTTTGGTTTGAGCAAATTCCCTAAGTAAAAAGTTCCATTTCGGAAATAGGGTTCTTGGACCAAGGCGATTGATGCAGTTCCATTAAGGATTAAACGACATAAGTTAAGTGTAGCGGTTCTTTTGTGCTGCAGATTTATCTGTGCAACCTTAATAGAAAGCATTTCTATCAAAGAATTGCACACATATTTCCATCACACACAAGAACCACTGCACCTTCATACCAACGCATAAAGCGGGGTATCCCATACAGGATGAAAATTTAAAAATCGTGTGTATAATCTGAATCCCACGAGTTGCCAGGAAAAATACGGCCCTTTGCACCAGTGCCTGGCTATTATAGTGCAGACCTTAATAACGTTATGCTTAAGGTAGGATTATTATACACCCTCCTACCCCCACTTTGAGGCCCACAGGCACAGAACCACCTTGAAGCGGGTGTTTACAAAATTTAGGAGAATTCAACTCGTGCATGCGCATTAATAGCAATAAGCACAATTGGTGAATCCTCCCTGAAAAAAACTTGGCTTAGAACTTCGAAATTCCAAGCCAAGTTTCCCCCCCTCCCAATGTGATAGTCGCATTTGAAGAATGACTAACGCATATGGGCAGTACTGGATGAGTCGCCTTTTACGACGTGGACCAGTATCCCAGTGGTAGTATTCTACAAGCCGCCACCACACAGCCAAGGGTAGTTGCTGTTTATTTAGTCCCCTATCTTTATGTAAGTAAATTCCTCAGTCATAAAGTTTAATTGAGTTAAAAGGTTCTACTGATTAAAATAATTAACTCATTTTTCCACTTTTTAAGTTGACTAACACGAAAATTAACCCATCCTTCCCCAAAAATGTGTGACACCCATCAAAAGCCATCGATCGTC
Source organism: Uranotaenia lowii (assembly GCF_029784155.1). NCBI lineage: Eukaryota > Metazoa > Arthropoda > Insecta > Diptera > Culicidae > Uranotaenia > Uranotaenia lowii. The sequence goes on along the minus strand of NC_073691.1, from coordinate 156,831,050 downwards.
GTCATTGCGCAACAACAGTTCGCTATGAAAATTTGAATAAACACATTTTCGTATTAAATAGCAGCTGCTCAAGCCTCTCTGGTCAGTCCGTCAGTAGTCCAAATTGACGGATCTTTGTCAAATGTCTTATGTATTTTTACAGCCGGGTTACAACTTCTTCAACATTGATCGAAGCACACTTTGGTATTTACTCTGCGTACCTCCAGGAAGATTATCCATAATTTAAAATTGAGTTGAGTCAGTGTAGATAGTGGTTAAAGTCATGTTGCAGCAGCTGATTAGAGTTTGATTGATGCCTCATGATCTTTTCTTCAAATAACAGCAGACAACGTGCACAACGAAAAACTTTGAAAGTACAAATGGTTTTCGTCAGACGATTCCTGAGACCAAAATCCAGACGTGTTCCCATCCAGCCTTGCAGCCATCCGTCAGCCCGAGGAGGTATCTTATAAATCAATCCCGAAAGCCATCAAACCATTAACTAAACTTTCCCCAAAACTAATTTGTCTACTGTCACCATTTGTCACAAGCGGCTTACGGTAAATCGAATTTTCCGATGTTGTTCACAAATGTGGCAGCACACTCCTCGAGACGATTCGGTTTGGGACCAAATCTCTTTCCCTTCTCGATGAACGGCCAAGGTCCCAATTTCCCCGATCGGGCAACACGATATTATGCCACACAACCAGCCCCAACATCCATGTAAATCTGTACACCTCAGCATTATCACGTTTCAAACATAAATCAAACATTTTCGAAAGCAAATCTCACTCTGGTGGAGGTGGTCTTTTGGTAGCCTTAGAAAAATAAGAAAGAGATAGAGAGAGAGTTTAGCTTCTAGCTCCGCTGGGAAAACAAAGAGTTTAGGCAGAACTTGAGGTTGGGTGAGGGCAATTCGTCAAACCCTTTTCAACGTTTGATAAGGATAACGAATGCAAAAGGCATCCCCCCGTTTGTCGCTTCACCGCGTCGTTTGGAGGGCGCTATCTTTGCTTTTCTCCCGGGCAGGTGTGCCTTCTCTTCTTTGAACAGGAACAGAAATCTCCTGACGAGGGGCGCTCAATCGTCTGACAAATTTCGAAATCGAATGATGATTTTATGTTGGATTTGTCAAGGGTGGAAGCTGATTTATGTTTTGATTGGTGAAACACGATTTATCCGACCAATCCGTCATCGAATGACTTAAGCGACACTCTGTTTAGTTAGAAGTAAAGTCTGAATCTTGATCGGTGGAGCTACATTTAGGGGCATCGGTAAATCACATGAAAAGTTTATGTTTTTTTTGTAAATAGAAGCAATATTGCGGGTGATAGTTGTTGCTTTTTTTTATTCCTTTTCTTTAAAACGTTTCCCATACAAATCGCGTGTGCCAGTGTTTTCTGGTTCTCTGGTTCTGTCAAATCGAAAATCGAGCTACTTCACATGTCGGAAGGACCCAATTGAAATATGTTGTCTGTAACTGATTCAATTCCTGAAAAAAAGTTTTGAATTTGGAACTTTTTGCTATGTATTATGTGAAGAATCTGTTTTCAAAAGTTTAGTCCAAGAAAACGAGTAGAGCGTTAATTTGTGTGTCCTACATAAGGTATAGAAGTTCTGGGACTGCTTTAAATAAATCACTGATATCCGGCAGTTTTTTGGGACAAGTTTACCTTCCACCGAAACTGTTGAAGACACTCAAGCACAATAAATGTAAAATACAACATTACCGCATCAATCATTAAGTAATTGCCATAAACTGCGATGTATATGAACATTTTCAAATGACAAAACAATCACATTATAGCAGAACTTTTGCCATTTTATAGAAAAACTGTGCCTACACAATAAATAAATCGGTTGATTATTGAATAGGCTTAACCATTTCGGTTAAAACTTTTTTTTATTCATTCGAATGTTATGAATTTGGCTGATTCGCACCACATTTAATAGTGTGCCCTTTCCATATGCATGACTCGAAAAATATGTAAACAAGCGCACACATGCGACATCTGCGATTTTGAAACAGACACACGAAACTCGACCAAACTGTCAAGTTGCCAGGGGGTTGGTTAACACTATAGACACTATAATTTCATATAGTCTGGCAAAGAGAATGACGGTAGCCAATCGAACTGTCATTCGCGGGAGCCAATCGAGCAAACTTTCTAAACATTGGAAAATCATGGTTGAAGTATTGTGATTCACAAAGCTTTTCTGGCATTTTGTTAACATAAACTAAAGTTATTTAGCAAAGTTTTCACTATTTTTTCACCTATAAATCATAATATATTTTTCAAAAGCGATTTGTAGTTCAAGCGATAAAAATAGCATGTTATTTACGAATTTGGGAAACTATTTTTTGTTTTGCAACTGGAGAGAGTTATGAAGAGCTTGAACATTATCGTTGAATGCTCGATTGGCTCCGCGCAAATGACAGTTCGATTGGCTCCGGTCATCCTCTTTGCCAGACTATATGAAATTATAGTGTCTATAGTTAACACTAAATATACCTACACACATAAAATAATGTTGACTATAAACTTTAAAATAAATCACCCGTAGTTAACAAAACCTGTAATTTTAAACTGTTTTCCTTGAAAGTTAACGAAGATTCATTTATTATTACAGCAAATGTCCTGTAAAAAAATAGTACACTAAAAATAAAATGTTACGTAATCATATTCTGACCTGTAAAATTACGGTAAATGTCCTGCTCCTTTTGTTACATGACATTGCGTAATTTTACAGGAAATATTTTTTGCTGTGCACTTTATATATCGACGGCGATATTGCCTACTGCTGGAAAAAAAATCCAACAATCGAAATCGAGTGTCCAGTATGGTCAGTATTTAAACTCTGCATATCGTAAACGTTTTCATAATTCGAATGAAAATAAGAAGCTTTTCCCCGGAAAAGCGCAAAAATATTGTGAACAAATTGTGTGCTATCTCCAACATTTCACTGAGTCAATTGACGAAAATAGAAGCAGAAAGTGTCGGAGCGGTCCAAAATACGATTCGGAAGTATGTAAGTCACCATCAGAAACACCGGTTCTACCGGTCAACATGCTGTAAAGTAAACAAAAAACATGTGTTTGAGTTTACAAATAATTTCAACGTTCACAAAAATAAACTTACAATTTAAAATAACCACCATAATCACTTTTAACTTTTAAGGAAACTCCACATCTGTTTAATGCCTCGTATGACGGTGAAAAATAATGGCTGTTGGAATGAATGTGCTCATTATATTTTCATAATGCCGTTTCTTCCATTTTTTATAAGATCTTACTTTGAAAATTCGAAGAATTTCATAAGACGCTTATGAAAATCAATTTTACACTCTAAAAGTCGCTTCATAAGACGCATCTTATTAAAATTATAATAGAAAAGTGCAGATGTCAACCGAGCTGCCATTCTGAAAATTCATTTCTGCACGGAGAAAAAGTATGGTATTTCCAACAATAAGACACTTATATTCAAGCATATATCTGATTGATTTCGTACATTCAACTGTAGGGGAGAGTGGGGTATCGTGGGCCATGGGGAAACGTGGGCCACTTTTAATATCTCTGATGTGTGTTGAAATAAAAATCTTAAACCAACTGTCAACGTCGTCGCTTTGCGTGAGCATATATTCCTATATGTTTTTGACTGAAATACGCATCATATGCTTCTTTTATTTATGAAACAAAAAAAAGTTAGAAAAATTTACTTATATAATTAAAAAAACACTCGCTAATTTCATTTTTAGTGATGGTCCCTTAGGCCCATTTGGGTCCTTCCTCCACCCCATACGCTTCTTTAGAAGTGGGAGGGACATATTATCCTAAGGATAATTTTATTTTACTTTAAATTTTCTTTTTCTGTACGACTTATTTAGTCTTACTCCCGCGTATGTCCATCACCGTACAATTTAACATCTGATTCTTCGTCAGATTCCATCACTTTCATCGTATGATCCTTGTCAGGATTGGTCATATTTTCAAACAGTCCGTTTGATGTATTGTATTGCCATTTTCTTGAATGTGTTTATGTTCACAATATCTTTGATGCTCGACGGTAGGTTGTTGAACATTTTCAATCCATTGTAGAAAATTGAGCGTTTGCTCATCTCTTTTCTGATATTTGGCAGTCTGAAGTCTTGTGCTCTTCTAGTGTTGTATCTGTGAACACTAGAAGAGCACAAGACTTCAGACTGCCAAATATTTCATCGATGGGGAACCTAAAGTGCATAACCAAAACATGCTCATACGCTTATGATCTTAATTTTGTCATGATCTTTCACGTGGAAAAAGAATTTTTTGATGAAACATCAATAAGTCACACAAACGCAACCAATTTGCAAATCATAGCTTGTGGGGAATCGTGGGACACTCACCTTGAGTCACCTATATTTTTATGTTTTTATACACATTCAGAACTTAAAATACGTTTTACCTATCTGTAAAGTTTTCTTATGCCAAATGAAGAGTTATGGAAAATAATTTGTCCATCCTATATAAGAAATTTTGCCAAAACGTTTGCGAGCCAGGTTTTGGAATCTATGCGATCATACACAGCTCTCTTTTTTATTTCAACATCTGAAATTGCTTTAAAATAACAAAATGAATTAGGAAATCACAGTTTTGGGTCAACTCATGAACTTTGCATGTTATTTGGTCAATTTGGATTTGGTGGCCCACGATTCCCCACCATTTTTCAAAATCCAAAAAATATTGCTTTTTTTTAAAACAGTCAGAATTTGGGGAAAATAGCTTATTAAAAATTAAAAAAAAAACCTTTTGATAGCTTGAAAATGTAGAAAACCATTCCATTTTTTATTTTCATTTTATCTTTCATAATAACGAAGTTATGGAACAACGAAAAAAAGTGGCTCATGATTCCCCACTCTCCCATATATAATACATTCATCTATAGTTGTATAATTTTTTTTTTGAATTCAACTATAAATATATTAGATTCAACTATAATGTACGATTGATGTCATGCATTCAACGGTTGTTATAGTAGATTCAACTATAATTATATGATTGATTTGATTTTAAATTTGATAGATTCAACTTTAATAATATGATTATAATTTCAATGGCATGTGCGGCGGAATGAAAACTAGAGAGAATTTTATTTTATGGAAATTTGAAAGAAAGGTTGATAGACAGGCATCTGTGCGCCAATAGGAGAAAGCTTGATAGGTGTTGAAATTTCAGGCTAGAGGGCATGTTGATGTAAAGCTCCCATGAATTGCTCCCGTCTTTTCTCTACATTAGCTAACTATACATGAGAAACTCAGAAAGAGAATTACTATGTATAGCGAGCCCACTGGTTTGAGAGCGTGTTTTTACGCACACTCCAAACGAGCTCGTTACAATCAATCATAAAAATATAGTTTTATCTATATATATAAAAATGAATGTTTGTCTGTCTGTCTGTTCCCTATAGACTCGGAAACTACTGAACCGATCATCGTGAAACTTGGCATCTGAGGGTTTTTGAGGCCGGAGATGGTTTCTATAATAGCTACAAACCGCTCCGACTTAAGGGAGAGGGGGCTCCCATACAAAATTTGTAGTTTTTCGAAACAAATTAAAGTCATGACATCCATTTTCTCGAGATTTTTCCTTTGGGCGGTTTGTTTTTCGTCTCCATGGTCGAGGCGTCGCGAGCCAACGTCGCAAAAGGATAGTAACCATGGCATAGCATACTGATCAGTGGGAATATTTTGGCGCGTATTTCTCAACCAAGCATATTTTTAATGCAAGGGGTGGCGATATGAAGCCTTGATGTGATTTTATTTCTACTCATTTGTACAGCACATGGTTATGAATGACGCCTAGATGTGACCCAGATTGACATTTTGCCGATCGAATAAAACATATACATTATTTTTTGCCAAAATCTGAAATTGAAAAGTTATGGCATCCATTTCTAGAGATTTTCTTTTCTTTGAGGAGTTGTTTTTCGTCTCTATGGTCAAGCAAACGTTCGTCGCAAGTGGATAGTAACCAAAACATACTGTTCATTGATCGCTGAAAAAATTTAACAATCAGGCGCCTGTTTCTCAACCAAGTACCTACCTATATTTCTTATGCACGTGGGGGCGATACGTAACCTAGATGTGTTTTTTTCTTGCTTAATTGTACACAGCACATGGAAATAAATGACGCCTTGATGTGACACGGATTAATATTTTATCAGTCGAATCAAAACCAATTGAAAGATTTACAAAAATACTTCCATATTCAATTAGTGTTAATGTAGGTAGCATTTGTTATCTAAAAAATATAAATTTAGTTCTGATGCTAATCAAATAATGGTTCACTTTACGGACAATTGAAAATAAAATAAGAAAGTTAAGAATTAAAATACAATGCTGTAATGTCTCATGTCCACGAGTTTGGCATATGGCGAAACATTTTTAACATAATTTTGGCGCTAAAAGGATAAATATTCAAACTGCTTCGAAGGGCGAAAAAAGCTGTTTGAAATGGTTATTAAAAATCATTTTCATCGTTTTTTTTCTTTCGAATTTCTATAGCTTATTTTTTAACTCCAAAGATACACCATCTAAAGCTAATCAGAAGCTGGAAATGCTCATAATACAGAATATTAGGAATTTACTCAAAAAACTGTCCCGATTCACGCTATTGATCGGTTTTCAAAATTCTATCTCCATAAAGTACAATATGCAATAAATTCCAATCTTTTTCTATCAATTAGAAATTTATGTAAACTCGAGCCGGGTAAATCAGCCTACCTTCTTCAGACAGTGGGTGATAAAACTGGAAAAGATGGGGGAGCTCCAATGTAAGTTAAAGATGAAGAGCTTTTCAAAGAAGGGGCCATATTTTATAAGAGGGTTTTCTTTTGCCTACGGAAATTTGCCATAACTCAAAAATAGATGTGACAAATGTGACAAATTTTGAGATCAAGTTTCAGTAAATAATATATACCATCTTTGAATTGCAATTCGGAACTGCAGCTGCAGCTCTAATTTCAAAGTTGTTGGATCTGAACTATGATGAGGTTTGATTTAAAAAAAAATGCTTACAAAAATCTTAATTTGAATAAATTTTTACAAATTACATTTATTTTTGGAAGGTGTAGCAAAGCACACCGGGTCAGCTAGTTCACCATATTTATAGCTAGAATACCTAGAATCAATCATACATTTGTAGTTGAATCTATCATGTTTACGGTTGAATCAATTATACTACTACAGTTGAATCTATTATATTTACAGATGAATTTTAGAGGTCAACCAGAAATTTACAGTTGATTTTATGATATTTATAGTTGAATAACTAAAATCTATCATACAATTGTAGTCGAATTTATCATATTTACAGTAGAAATAATTATACCATTTCAATTGAATCTATTGTATCGATAGTAAAATGTGAGACGCCAATCAGGAGTGTATAGTTGAATCTGTTATATTTATAGTTGAATGCTTAAAATAAATCACACAAATGTACATATTATCAATTGAATCAATTCAGCACCAATACGTAAAAAGGGTCTGTGTTCATTTATGACGATTCGAGAAAAACGCGTTTGAAAATTTTGCAATCATTTTTAAATCGCTAATTAAATTTCACGAGGAATCTTGCAAGTCTATATGGTCAAAACGGTGCGTAGGATCATTCTAAATATGTTTTTATCGATACGACGGTGTTATCATGAAAAAATAGCTCGCAATTGTTTATAGACCCTAGCTGGAGTATGAAATTCGCCTAAATGTTTTATACACCCTTTGCTTTGTACTGTATGTCTCATATGTGTGAGCGAGATGGAGATAAAATTTTCCCCTATTTTTTGACAAAGGCTTATGGTTCTAGCTATAGGAGTGAGTAAATAGCTTTCCGCAATCTTCCCCTTTTAATGTTTTGCATCTAGACCGTTTGCTTTGTTGTGGAGTAAAGGGTGTATAAAACAATCTGTGTGAGGATTATGTCATTTTATGGCTCTAAATTTTTTAGATCCTTTACTCAAACTGCATTATAAATCTTACGAAAACTGAAAAACTCAAAACGGTTTTTGTGTTAAGTAGAGCTTATATTGGGCTATTTGAATCCACTGCACAGTGGTGCAGAACATCAATCTTGCTGTACGAAATTAATAGCGCCCAGGGATGAAGAGATAGTCATTTGATGTCTTCAGCAACATTGTTCAGTTTTACAAGGGGCATATTCCAGTATCAAAACTTTTGCCGAGGGGTCCACCGATAGCGAGATAAAAATGCTAACTTTTTTGTTTTTCAAAATAGGGCTTTGAGGTCTTCGACAAAGTTGTTTATCTGATCAACATACATAAGTTTGTTGAATATGTCAAAGTCCTGTCACATGACCTTCAGGAGTTACAGTCAAAGTAAAAAAAATCTCTTGAAAAAACAGTTTTTTGAACCTGACACGTTGTAGATTGGATAAAATGGTTCGCTGTCTTTGAAACAAAGTTGTAACAAGCCACGAACTACATTTGTCTCATACATTAGGATGGGTTTAGAAGTTGCTGAAGCTCTATAGAAAACATTTAGTGTATTTTATTGGCAATTTTGGAAGGCTCGTCCATCGAAAAGTGCACATTTTCGCAACACCCCCTTTTTTGTGATTATTTTTGATGATAAGCGGAACCATTTCCATTTGAAATTAGCGCGGAAATCGGTGGAACTAGTAGAGATTTGGATGATTGAAAATACACATTTTATGTAAAAATTACCTATTTTACTTATAGAAAAAACGTTAAAACATTTAATTTGTTAATAAAGTGTTGCAGTTTTCTTTTATATATTTTGTTTTGCCCCTCGGCAAAAATTTTGATACTGGAATATGCCCCTTGTAAAACTGAACAATGTTGCTGAAGACATCAAATGTCTATCTCTTCATCCCTGGGCGCTATTAATTTCGTACAGCTAGATTGATGTTCTGCACCACTGTGCACTGATAACGGGTTTTGTTTACTTTGTCTTTTATACCCTTTTCACATGTTGGTGCTGAATTATACCATTGCAGTGAAACCTATTAGATTCACAGTTGATTTTGTTAAGTCAATCACCAGTTTGTAGTTGAGTCTATTATATTTATAGTTGGATACGAAAAAAAAAAATCAACTACACTTTGATGATTGGTATAACCAGCTTAGAATAATTAGAACAACTGTGGTCTTTTATCGCCTTGTTGTCATAAAAATTCATTATTATTATTATTTTTGTTTCGATTATAGTCGTTTTACCATCTTTATGGCATTCGCGACTTTATCAACGTTACAGTTGGCGGATCGTTATTGAAAAACTACCCAGTACAACTGAGTTCGATGTTTACTCTTGGGATTGAACTCGCGAACATCGGCTCAGGAGACAACAGACTTGCCAACTGAGCTATATCACAAGCCCTAAAAATTCATTAGGTTTGGCCATTTTCCACTGGAAAATAATGGGATGGCTAGTAGGTGGCTTGTAGGATTTCTACTTATATTTCTAGTGGTTCTACTAAAGGGTGATACGGTCAAAATTTGGTCAATATCAACTTGACGTATTTCTTTCAAATTTGCATTTAAAAAACCTGAACACCCCTTATTTTGAAGGTGTGTGTACTCGCACGCAAAGTTGGCAAATCGCTAAAAGTTGCCAAATCAACCGTTACAAATGTAATTAAAGTGTTTGGGGAACGTTTGTCGACAGCCAGGAAGTCTGGATCGGGGGGAAATCGAAAACCAGAAACCTTAACCTCTCTCTCCGAGATGCCGCAAATAAGCTGGGTGTATCGTCTACAACCGTGCATCGAGTCAAAAAACGAGCCGGACTATCGACTTACAAGAAGGTAGTGACTCCAAATCGCGATGATAAACAAAATTCGACGGCCAAAGCGCGATCCCGGAGGCTGTACACGACGATGCTGACGAAGTTTGACTGCGTGGTAATGGACGACGAAAACTACGTCAAAGCCGACTACAAGCAGCTTCCGGGACAGGAGTTTTATACGGCAAAAGGAAGGTGAAAGGTAGTAGATATTTTCAAGCACATGAAACTGTCAAAGTTCGCGAAGAAATATCTGGTTTGACAAGCCATCTGTACCTGTGGCTTGAAAAGCAGCATTTTCATAGCTTCCGGGACTGTCAACCAAGAAATTTACGTGAAAGAGTGTTTGAATAAACGTCTGCTGCCTTTCCTGAAGAAACACGGTTTTTCCATACTGTTTTGGCAGGATTTGGCATCTTGCCATCACGGTAAAAAGGCCATGGAGTGGTACGCCGCCAACAACGTGCATGTGGTTCCCAAGGACAAGAACCCTCCCAACACGCCAGAGCTCCATCCAATTGAGAAATACTGGGCTATTGTCAAGCGGAACCTAAAGAAGACCAAAAACACTGCTAAGGACGAGCAGCAGTTCAAGGCAAACTGGCTTTCTGCGGCAAAGAAAATGGACAAGATGGCTGTACAAAATCTGATGGCAGGGGTTAAGTGTAAGGCCCGGCAATTCGGATTTGGAAAAGCGGAAGCCTAACTGAATATTTTTCCTGAATTTTATATTAATAAAACTTGAAAAAGAAATTTAATTTGATTTTTTAAATAAACGATTTCACCGATTTACACGTGTTTTCCCTTGACCAAATTTTGACCGTATCACCCTTTACGATTGAACGAAAATTTAATTACCGTAAAGAAACAAAAATCCTTAGGTACTTTAAATTTTTCCTGAAGTACTTAAAATCTAAGAAGTGTTGTAATCATGATTTTTAAGAAGGAAGGAAGGACCTCTTTGGGCTGACTCGCAAACGATACACAGTCCAAAAGTAGAAATTTTAGGATGAATAAATATGTTTAAAATCTCATGGTTAAGGAGGCATTTAAACAAAGTTTAACGTTAAGCCTTAAAGTTTCTTTTAAAAATAGAGTTGTTACTTAGGATTGTATTTGAGATTCAGCTCAGCTCAAAATATTCATTTGCTTCCCATTTAAGATATCTTATTTCAAAGATGCTGCAACAGATATGCCATCATTCATCAGCTCTTTTCATCCATAACCGTTTAGATGGTAAGCACCAGATTAAATGATGAAAAACAAGAATTTATATCCCAAAGCGTTCCAATAATGCGAAACGTGACCTCGATGAATGGCCCGAGAAACTTCTTATGGGAAATCCTGTTCCACAACTCATTACACGATTTATGAATGGTTCCACAGACCAAGCAGTACATTAAGACAAACTCGGTGTAAATCTGTTCCGAAGATTGTGCAATTTACTGGCACTTGGAGCAAATGGCACTCACGTTTAGTTTTGTTTTCCGACTACTACGTATGTCATTCAGTGAGATGGCTTTTGTGTACACTACAAGAAATGGAACCGGAAGAATCGGAATCCTCTGCTGCAGCTTTCCCGGATAAAGGACGTCGTCTTTTACAAGACTATAGGAAGGTACCCCTATCTATATACAAACATACCTTGTGTATTCCCTCCACAGCAGACAAACTCCCTTCCGCGCATCGAAAAAAGCGACCCCGGCTCTAGTACCAGCAACAAACATTTGCAGCAGTCTCCTGGGTAGATGTAAAAGATTTATCGAATTCCGGTCGTCTTGGGCGTTCCACTCGATGTTATTCTTTGACTTTATTTCGAACTGACAGTCCTGGGCCGAAGCTTTTCCTGAAGCCCTTCCGCGGTTCGACTGGATCTCCTGGGCCATCGGAAGGTACCGAGAGCTAGTTGAGCCCAACCCCCATAAACTTTTGGCGTAAGTTTTCTCACACCAAATTATCTCCGGGGGTAGTTGAGGTAGCAATTGGACTCGGTCCATCACGAAAATTGCACCTGGAAAGAGTTCTTTTCCAAGTTGGGAGTTTCTGATTTTTTTTTGCTATTTCTTTCATTAAATTTTACAGCGTTTCCATAAACCATAGTGTTGACTTCAGATTTCAACTTTGAAGCCATGCGTACGGTTCAAAATGAGATTGATATAAACATAGACACTCATTTTTGTAACTAAAATTTTTGCGTTTTTATGAAATCATTAACAGAGGCGTGCGTTTCAGATGTAGAAGTTTCCCAGTTCATAAATTTCATGTTACCAGTAGCCAGAAACCGTGGACGGAAATATTATAAATCGAATCCAAAAAAAAAAATGAAACAATTGTTGCACTAGACGACCCGGTAAACTACGTTCTAAAGGGAGGAACGACCTTAATGTTTTTACATTTTCAGGTTGTCTATTCTTAATTTCGAAATTTTATCTTTCCTTTTCGATATTTAAAAAAAATGTTATTTATTCTGCGGCAAATAACGAGTGCTCTTGACAGGCAGAATTAAATTGATTTCGACTGTTGGCATGTGGTTTATTTTTCAAACATTACTAAAGCATGGATCACGCAAAATCTGGACGCATTAAAAAGGGTCTATCTCAAGGCTATGAAAACGAAATAAAAATGTTTTGTAATCAAAATGTAGGGCTTTTAGGAAAATTAAGAAAAAAATTATTCCGAAGTTGTTTTGATGAAATTTCGAACTTTTCGTCGAGAACCACTCATCATAGTTTGGACAATCTATTCGCTGACCTCAGCGGCCATTTTGTTCCACAATCTCTCCATCTCTGTTGCATCCCGAGTCGTCCTATCATTCTGCTTATCTTCTGCTTGACAATTGCCCAAAATTTTTCAATAGGGCGGAATTGAGGGCAGTTGGTTGGGTTGATGTCCTTTTCGACAAAATCCACCCGTTGGCCCGATACCACTGTAGTACCTCTTAGCTGTAGTAGCAGCTTGCCAAATCTGGCTAAAACTTTACTGGTCCTTTGTTAGATCTAATGTACGAAAAAAAAAACGTTTTTAAGGCACTCCTCCTTGTACATTTCGGAGTCCATGGTCTTGTTTTTCACAAAGACCAGGGTTTTTCGTCCGCAGCTGCAAATACCTTGCCAGATCAAACACTTTCTTGCCAACTTATCGGCAAAAACGAATTTGAACTTGGCGGGGACATCACCCCGACCAGTGGCTTTGTACAATTTTTGGCCAGGAAGCCGCCCAAAATCAGATTTCACGATTTTTGAACCAGACCACGTCGGGTTTTTGACGTGGATGTCCAAAATTAATTTTCGCCTCGCGGCTTACATTACGTGTAACTTTATTGGAACAAAACGAATCGTTATGAAATTTTCAGCACTGATAGAGGAAACATTTCCAAACAAAGTACTGTCAAAACATTCCAGATCCGACAACTAAGAGCGCTATGGTATAATAAACAGTGCGTCCAGATTTTGGTTGATACATGCTTTAGTTAGCAACATGCAGGCACAGATCTAGAGATTGCTCTTACGGGGGGTGATTTAGTAAATTCTCAAAAAATATGACCAAAATTTGGGAAAAATAAAAACTGTGACAGAAAAACTGTTGATGATAAAGATGAAGAGATATCAGCATTATGTAAATAATGTTAAAGACAATTAAAAAAATTTGTTCAAAGAATTCTGTACATCTGTTTGTGGCTGGCTAAGTATTAGGCATGAAGCAGACAAATGTTTTTATTTTCACTAGTATGAAGTTGAATTTACGTTTATTTATCTAATTGGGGATATGGAATGACCATTTGCTTATTTTAATCAGATTGGAAATCCATCAGCAATTTTATTTTGAAAATCGTACTTTAAATAAAGTGTTTTCAGAAATAAATCTGTTTGTATGATTTCAACTTACTTTAATGAGCATCTCTGGTTTTATGGTTAAAACTACGTCATATTAATTTTGACTCTTACAATATTCGGGTAAAAAGTCATTTACAAAAGTTTAAATTATTTTTAATCGAAAATTTTCTCTTTTGAGTTTCAATTTTAAACCGTATATATTTATTCAATAATTTTATATATTTTTCTCTTGAAGTTCCTTTAAACCCCTCCCCCCCCCCCCCCACCCAATGAAGGTCCAAAAATGGCAAGAAATTTTTTTTCTGAACATAAAATTTTAAATCTCTTATCAAATTTCGACGAACAACTAAAATGATTCAAGAGTCATAAAAGTGTGACAATCTCAACTCCAAAACCTTGAAATCTCATTTCAGGACCACAATTCTACAACAGTTTTTCAAAAAATTTCTAACATGTTGGTAGTAATTGAGAACCAAATATTGAATCCAAATTAAGTTAGACTAAGCTTACAAGATTGTCTGGGTTTTGTCCAGATTTTCTCACTCTATTTGCAAAATCAATCGAAAATTTCAATGGAGTCCTTAGAATTTTGTATTTTTTTTTAAACAAGTTCTGTCAAAACAAACTTAAACGATTTTTTGGAAGCCTTAAATATGATTCTGAATCGGTTGATGTGTTTTGATAAAATAAAAACAATTATCCACGTTTTTTTTTTATTTTAATGGAGTAATTCCGAGATTTGCCTGCATATTGGCCGGATTTTTGAGAAAATTTTGAAACAATGTGCCCTTATTTTGCAAAGTTTTAGGATACAATTACATGGATTTGGCCAGCCCGGATACTATTTGAAAAATATCTATGTAGTAAATATCCATTTTATTATTTTTGATTTTCAGTTTGGTTTTTTATTGGTATAGAATTGTGTTTCGAATCTTGGCGTTGCTTTTCAATCTAAAATATGATGAATTTTCCGTTTTCGAAATTCCTAATTTCGGAATATGAAATTCAAACCATTTTTAAGATTTGGATCTAAAACTTATATCTTCAATTTAAATGCAAAGTTTAAACATAAGAAAGTTTCATGAGTCATGAATTGAAAAATGCGAAACTTCGCTTTTTGGTTTCAAATTCATAGGATTTCTTATCTGGTATTTAAATTAAGGTTTTGAATTTGGATTCAAAGTGCAAAATTCACACTTGGAACTAAAATCCAAGGTTTATGTCCAAATTAAAGCTCAAATTTAAATTTACAATCATTATTAAAATATCATTGTTGAAATTTCATTGAGGATCAAAATGAAAGAGATCGCAGTTTCATAACTTTGATTCTAAATTTTGGTTTTGGAAACTTTAATCACAGGATTAAAATTATGAAATAAAAAAAATATCATCGAAGGTTCTAATTAAAATCTTGAATTTCAATCGAATTTACAAGTCTACAAAGTACCCCTGATTTGAATAGTAAATTTAATTTTTTAATTTTATTTCTGAATATTTGATACATTTTCACTCATGCTTGGAATAATTATGCTTTTGGTTCAAAATAATTTCGATTATAGTCATTTCAACATCATTGTGAACACGCGAATTTTCTCAACGATACAGTTGGTTTACCAGTCATTGAAAAACTTATCTGGAATAACTGTGTTCGATGTTTACTCTTGACTTGCAAAATAACTTCAACCTGAATAATTTGTACATATACATTTTTTCGCTCGTTAACGCATTGTTCAAACAGAAATGTTGAAATGTTATAGTAAAAAAATGTCATCAACCCTCCCCCCCCCCCCCATGAGCCGGTTCTTCCTACAGCCCTGATATCAACTATAGAGTTTTTTGACAGTACACTTGCCCACGAATATGGATAAGAAAAGGAAAAATATCCTCCAAAATTTTAGTTAACAAAACGTCGATGTCCGTTCAAGAACATGGTCGATTTTGAAGTTACTTTCCCACAGTTTAAAAGTGTTACTGAAAAGGTCAGAATTATGTCAGGATTATATCTAGCCGAAAATAGAACAATTATTGAAAATTTTTATCTGTGGGCACAATATTTTTTTTTTTTTAAGAAAACCATCAAGTATGGTAAACATGCATAAATAAGAAATCACTTTATGATCAAAATAAATGTTGGCTTCTTCCAGGCCTTTTCAAGAAATCATTCAGAATAAGTCACTATCAACCGACGTTTCTGGTACTGGCGCTTAAAACAACTCTGGATATCGGTTAATAAATAAAACAATCTGCTGTCATGCTTAAGGAAATTCCTTAAAGAGTGAGGTGCAAGCTTTATCCTTTTCGTACGCCCGAAGCCAACACGAAGTTATGCATGCGCATACTCAATTCAAGCATATTTTTAAGCAGCTGTTGAATGCTTATGCACGCGTAAAAATGGTAATGTAATGGAGAGGGGGTGATCACCCCCATCACTCCCCCCCCCCCCCGTAGATCCGCGCATGGCGACATGACCAGAAGACTGAATCGATTTGGGGTCATTTTTGAATTTCTCAAACCCTGGGGTCTAGAAAGCCTCGTCTTGGTCCAAAACTCATCCATGAATTTTAGCAGATTTTTTAAGAAACGTTTACATGAGTAAATTTGAACTTTAGGTTTGTATGGGTAAATTAAATATTTTGTACTGAAAAATCAACATCATTTTTGTTTCTTCTGTGGAACCGAGCCAGTTCATACTTTTTGTGCAAATTTATAAATTTCTAAAAGAAAATTTTCCGCTGAACAACTTTGTTGAAGACTGTAACTTCGTATCTTATTAGGTAAAATAGTTATTAGCTGTTCAACAGGGGTATGTCTTTTGGTATTGATAAACAATAAATACAATTGACATCACTGCTGGAGCCTCGCGAAGTATTGCATGGAAAGTAGTCATGCAATACCTTGATAGGTACCCAGCAGTGCTGTCAATTGAATTTGTTGTTTTTCAATACCAAAAGACATATCCCTGTTAAAGTGTTAATAACTTTTTTGCCTAATAAGATACAAAGTTACAGTCTTCAACAAAGTTGTTTAGCGGAAAATTTCCTTTAAGAAATTTATAAATTGGCACAAAAAGTTTGAGCTGGCTCGGATCCACAGAAAAAACAAAAATGATGTTGATTTTTCAGTACAAAATATTCTATTTTCCCATACAAACCTAAAAGATCAAATTTACTCATGTAAACGTTCCTCGAAAATTCTGCAAAAAATCATGGATGAGTTTTGGATCAAAACGAAGCTTTTAAGACCCCAGGGTTTGAGAAATTCAAATTTGACCCCAAATCGACTCAGTCTAATGTTCCAATAACTAAAATTCATATTAACGAACATTTGCTAATTTCTTCGAGTTTTTTTTTTTGAATAAACAATTTATATTTTACGTAGAAGTTTATTCTAGTAGACACAATACAGGCACAATTTTCCCATATGTTTGGATAACGTGCCGCTATTAAGCCTACCTCCCCCGCCCCCCATTTGTCAGTTTATAATTTCAATACATTTGTTGAATTTTCAAAGTCTTCTTCAACTGTTTAGTGGCTTTGAAAAAAAAATCTGATTTGGGTGTAGGGTGAACTTTGTTGGTTTGTATTTTTCGAAGGAAATAGGTAAACTCGAAGTTTCCATCGGGCTCATTTATTGTAGTCCTTCGGGTGCGATCTTTCAGTTCTCTCACTGGTGTTTTAGAACTGTAGGATTCTGTAGTCGCCATTTCTAAATCATCAAAACTTATTTAGGTAAAATGTTCCTTTTTTTTCAACATATGCCTTTCTATTAGTGAGGCCAAGAGCCTTTGAAAAAACTTATTTTCAAAAAGTAAAATTGTCTTGGAATCATTCTATAGGAATTTTTAAAATCACCATTGAGTTACTTTTCGACTTGATCTGATATTTTTAATTCCAAATTAACTATTTTGCCCTACTTTTTTGCTTCATGGTCGCTTCTAGCCCTGAGCTTCAGATAGCTCACCATAAAACCGAAGTTCTGCTCGTGACCAATAAAAGAGTTGTGCCGCACATGAAGATGACTGTTGGAGGGTACACGGCATCTTCGAAACAGCAGCTGAAATACCATGGAGTAATGGTCGACCATCGCTTAAGTTTTGGTGCGCATGTCAAATATTGTTGTGAAAGTGCATCGAAAGTAATAGATTCATTGGCCTGGATTATGCCGAACTGCCATGGTCCAAAGAGTACCGAGAGACGTCTCCTTGCGAGCGTGGCACTGTCGAAACTACGATACGGAGGAGCGGCCAGGAGCTCCGCGATAGAGGAAGAGCGCAACAGATCCAAATTACGGAGCACACATCGGCTGTAGCCATGCGAGTTTCCTGTGCATACAGGATCATATCAGCAGATGCAGCTTTTGAGGATATGGAGTGTTACAAAGCAAGAGCTGCTAGAGGAGTGCGTAAAACTCAACGTGCAGCGTCAATGCTCAAATGGCAGGAGCAATAGGACGCATCGAACAACGCAAGATGGACGCATAGGCAAAACCCGCGACCTTCAGACTGGGTAAATCGCAGGAATAGAGAGGTCAACTTCTACCTGACGCAGTACCTTTCGGGTAATAAACCTTCATCGGTTAAAGCTTATCAGCTCGTCTTATTGCCCGGAATTCGTAGATACGGAGGAATCGGCAGGACATGCTACACGCAGAAAAAGAATGGGGTATGGTTTCAACAAAACGTTTTGTTACTTTATTTTATATTTTCAATGCAGATTTTTTAATATTTTTCACAGAAAAATCGATTGTAAATAATAACAAAATTTTGTTATTGTCAATTGCATGAATTTTTAGACTATTGAGAGAATCTGATTTGACAGATAACGATTCCGCACTCACTAACACCATCACGTTCTTTATATAAACTATCATGTGCTAAAAGTTGAAAAGAGACTATATGAAAAAAGGACCAACATCAAAGTTCAGTTATTTCAAATTATTTCAACCGAAAAATCAACTTTCATACGCACCGTTGCCGTCTTTAACAAACTGCGCAGATTGCACCTATTTAGACCCCCGTTTCTTTTCATTTGTTGATTGGTCAATTTTCGTTATTCCTCCTTGGTTCGCATTTCATAATAATCTTCGCCAAAACAATAACGGTTATACCGTTTGGAAATGTGATTCGAAAATAAGAAGCGAGCAACGGCTGATTTGAAAAACTGACACGGATTGTCTACGTGTGCGTCAGTGCGAAAATATTTCTGCGTGGAAATTATTTGCACAGGAGTCTAAATAGGTGCAATTTCCGCAATATTTATGCACACACATTTTTTATCACTTCAGAATAAAATTTGGTTTAATTTGAAACCGAAATTCGTTTTTTTTATTATACGTGTAAACGAAAAGTCGAAAAATGCAAAAAGAAAAAAAAAAACAAAAAATTTGAGCACCTGATAGAACAAAACAACATTAGGGCTGTCCCAACGGTAGATGCAAAACACGGTTTTCGACCACGCTAAAACATTTCGGCTGGCACCGGTGGCGTAAATTGCTGTTTTAGCACAGTTATCGATTTCGAAATTCCCAACAGTTATACGCCTTTGTTCCAAATTCATGCAAATTTGGAACAGGATTTCAAAATATACGACAGACCGATTTAGTTCACGGTGAGAAAATTTTAGCCAACAATGATTTCTTTCACACATGTTTGGGTAACATTGGGTGTGATAATAGTTTCTTTTTGAGATATTATTTAAATGTTTTTTTTTCGCTTCAACCACCCTATACGTAACATAAATTGAGAATAGATGTTAAAAAAAACCATATCAAGTATAAATAATAGATGTCACATTATTCTCGATTTAATATCATTAAATAAAAAGCTTTTCATTTGGGCTCGACGAATTAGTGAGTCCAGTCAGCGTTCTAAAATTTGAAAAAAAAATAAACGAAAAGAAAATTTTAATACTTTTTCGATGAGGTAAAATAAATGTTTATTGTTTGTTCTATAATTTTTGTTTTATTTGAGATATTGAGAGGTTTTTAGTTTCGTATAGATTGCTCGGAGTTTTCGTCATTATCAGCATATTTTTCTGTATTCATATATAAATTTACAAGTAGTGAAACAAGTTTTTGTCAAACAAAAATGTCGACAAATCAAAGGAAAATTTCCTTTGACTTTGGGATAAACATTTCTCATTCATTTCCTTTATCAATGTCAGCAATAACTTGAAAAAAAAAATTGCTTTTCATTTCATTTTAACAAAACCTTATTCCATTGATTCAAAGCAATTTGATTGAATTAATTGAAGAATTGTTTCAATCGACCTTTTTTCCTCGTTGTGTAGTCATTTTTGCTTTTAAATTAATGAAATCTTTTTAGAATAGTTGAAATCATTGTTCTGTCAAAAAGAATGTTCGTAGAATTAATTTTAAGACAATTAACCGTAAAACCCAAAACTTATGCAATTTTTCTAATAAAATGGGTTTTTTCTTCTCAATTAATGAGTGTCTGCAATGAAAGTGTTCCCGTTTTAAATTTGCTCCTACACCGGTGGGGAGTGGGTGTTTTAGCCGATTCTAAAATTTCAAATTTTGCTAAAACTGGTATACTTAAAACCAATATTTACGCCTGAACCGTTGCAGGTGCTCTTAGGATGGCCGAAGAGATTTGTGACACAAAGCCGGATAACAGTTTTTGCTGGGCCATGTCAACGAGAAACCCGGAACCGAGATCCAAATTTCTAAGATTGGAAAATGGAAGCATTTGGAACATGCCGCTACGAAAATGGGATTCATTGTGGCAGATGCTGCTGCTCAAAATCTTCCGGTTTTAGAGTGTTCAGAACCCGGCGCGAAGGGGTACGTGTTGTGGGTGCGTGGCGGAATACAGTCAGACTTTTAGAGCGGTAGAAAGAGCGGCTGGTCCCCTTTTGATGGAGTTACCAATCTACCTCTCTGGATCTGATCCTGAATTGATCTTTTTATCCGCATTTTGTTGCTTAAAAGGTTGGTTAATTTTTAAATCAAAATCGAAAGCAAATTTATTTAGTAAAATGTCCATGAATATCATTTATTTTCCAGATGACTCCGACCTCCAACTCCATGGGACTTATTCCGTCGATCCGGCATGGACGATAATTCTCGATAGCTGACTCAAGAAGCGAATAGGTCCTTCCAGAGTTGGCCTTTCCACTAGCAACATCGCCAGTTTTCGATTATGTTGCCAGGAGGCCAGGCGGACGAATCAATGACTGGTAGTAAAACCCTGTTTTGAATATTAATAGAAAAAGAGAAACATCCGAAAAAATCATTTGTAAGATAATCTGAATCTGAAAATATCACAACTAACATTTTCTATTCAATTTACATGAAATACATTAAATCATTACAAATCAAACTACCATTTTCAAAACCACAAAAAAATCCAACCATTTTTGATCCACTTAAATTGATTTTCTTTCGAAACTTATTTTTTATATTTTTTTTTTTTTTTTTTTTTTTTGTAGCGGCCCACCACACTCCCCCACACCAAAAGGCTCAATTGAGCCCCCTGGTAATGGACGCTACTGTTCTCAGCATGTCTGGCAGCAAAATGATAATAAGAGTAAACGCGAGCAAATTTTAATCATGCTGAGAACACAAATATTTATAATGTCGTGCGAGGAAATGTATTATTTAACTAAATTGACTACAATATGAAATCTCAATGGAAAATAATTTCCTTTGAAGAGATTCATTATTCGATATTTACTAATATACTATTTATTTATTGCTAATTTTATTATGTTATGTTCAATAATTTTATAAGATAAAATACAAACTACAAGATTTTTAAGAAAAATAATATTAGATATTAACGCTACAAAAGTACAAAAGGTAAACAAAACAAAGACTGGTTGATGATCGACTGTTTTAATGGTTCAATTTTTCTTTCAAAAGCTGTATCACTTTGGTTTTGAACATGGAACGATTGGTTATGTTTTTAATATCCGTTGGTAAGGTGTTGTATTTAGTAGGTCCAATAAATGAAATTCTTTTTTGCCCTAATGATGTTGTGGATCGGCTTCGTTGCAAGAAATCTGACTGGCGAGTGTTATGAGTTCGCAACCCCGTAGTAAAATGGAG
Organism: Uranotaenia lowii; assembly: GCF_029784155.1. Classification (NCBI taxonomy): domain Eukaryota; kingdom Metazoa; phylum Arthropoda; class Insecta; order Diptera; family Culicidae; genus Uranotaenia; species Uranotaenia lowii. Next base: position 156,809,373 of record NC_073691.1, on the reverse strand, counting down.
GTTTTGAATATTTTCAATTGAGTGTAGATTATCATAGACATATACAACAGTTTGCAAATCACAGAGTTCAGATATTGGAAGAACGTTATGCGTTCTTAAAGAGTAAAGCTGAAGGGTAGGGAATAACAAAGGGAGCTTTAAGATGTTTTTCAAGCATCTATTCTGGAGCGTTTGAAGTTTCTGTAAGTGGAACAAGGAGGCTCTTCCCCATATCATAATAAGGTAGTTCAATTGAGAGTGGATAAACGCAAAATAAAATTTAAAGAGAACATGTTGTGGAACAAAATTTCTCAGTTTCCAAAGAACACCGCAAAGAGGAGTAATTTTTTTTTCCAAGTGTTCAATGTGACGATTCCATGAGAGAGTTTCATCTAAGTAAATTCCCAAGTATTTAAAATAACTAACTCTCTCAATAGTATTTCCATTCATAGCTGGGTCATTAGTACGAAGTAGCTTTTTATGCGAAGAACGAAACAACATGTATTTTGTTTTAGTATAATTTAGTGAAAGTAGGTTTGAATTGAAATATTTTGAAAGCAGTTTTAGGTCGTCTTCAATGTGCTGAATTATAATATCAGGTGAAGTTTCAGAATAAAAAATTGCTGTATCATCGGCAAATAAACGTGCTGTGCCTTTAAGTTGAAGGTTACATAAATCATTGACATATAAAAGGAAAAGTAATGGCCCGATATTACTCCCTTGTGGTACACCGATATCAATATTTCTTAATTCGCTTCTTGTGTTTTCAATAGCCACAAACTGCTTGCGACCTTCTAAGTAGCTACGAAGGATATTATTTGCTGTTCCTCTTATCCCGTATTTATACAGTTTGGACAATAATATGTCATGATTTAGAGTATCGAAGGCTTTTTTGAGATCCAAAAATAGTGCCCCAACAATATTTTTTGACTCTATTTTACATATGATGGAGTCAACTAATTCTGAGATGGCAATTTGAGTGCTCGAACCTGATCTAAATCCATATTGCAGTTTATAAAGTATATTGTTCTGATTTAGAAAGTCTACAATTCTATTAACAAGAAGCTTCTCGAACACTTTACTAAAAACGCTTAAAGTCGAGATAGGGCGATAGTTATTGACGTCAAGCAAATCGCCAGCCTTAAAAACAGGGATGACTTTCGCAATTTTTAGACAGTTCGGGAAAACTCCTGACTCCAAAATTTTATTAAAGTATTGTGTAAGTATGTGCGAGAATGTTTCGTGGTTATTTTTCAAGACATTAACAGGGAAACCATCTGGTCCATGACCCTTTTTATTTTTAAGTGAAAAAATTACAAGTCGAACCTCGTTTACACTAGCGGGCCGTAAGAATATTGTATTTTCTACCTGTTCGATTTGAGTCAAATGATCATTTTCAGTATTTACTGGAATCTTTTCAGCCAGGTTCTTTCCAATTGTGGAAAAGTGTTTGTTAAATTTCTCACAAATCTGTGTACTATTGGTTATAACACCTCTTTCATCTGAAAGGTTAATTGAGGAAGTCGTTTTAGATTTACCTAAGAGCGTATTAATGTTTCTCCAGAGCTTTGAATGTGGTGAATTATTTAATAAGCGCTCGTAATAGAGCCTTTTACATTCTTGTTTTTTTGAACTCAATTTTTTATTTATGTGAATTAGCATCTCTTTTAAATTGATATCATTTGGATGCTTTTTCGATCGTTTTAAATAATTCTCTTTTATTTTGATGAGTGTCCAGAGGTCAAATGTCATCCACGGACAGCAATTTCCTTTAAGTTTTACCCTTTTATTAAGTGTTCGAGAAGAAATTTTCACAAAGCGATTGTAAGTTGATGTGATTTCTTGTAGGCCTTCATCAACATTTTCTGGTAGTTGAATACTGTTTAAATAATTCACAAATAAGCTGTTTAGTTTAGCGTTATCAACTATCTCTTTCCTAAGAATTGTTACATTTTTATCACATAATAAATTGAATGATGTGAGTATTTGTAAATGGTCACTAACATCAGAAAAGATTGTATCATTTTTCAATCGATCTAAGTCAATTTGCTTCGATATAACGTGATCTAGAATATTCTGAGTTGTTGGCCTAGTAGGAAAGGTGTTTGTACAAGCGTATCCAAAAGATTCTAAGATAGATCTATATTTTGCTACGGTATTCAGGTTAATCAAATTCACAGGAACGTTAAGGTCACCGACAATGAAGCAGGAGTGATTATCAGCAACAGACGTTAGAAGAGATTCAATTTGATCACAAAACATGTTAAACGGGAATGAAGGGGGTCTATATACGCCATGAACACAAATTACTTGACCACTTGTACAAATTCCGACACTAATTCGGTGAAAGCCATCAAAAGTTATATTTTCAGTAGTTTTAAATTTCAAATTTGTCTTTATATACATAGCTAGGCCTCCATATGGTTGGTCGCGGCAAGAGAAAATCGATGTATATCCCGGAATGTTGTAAATACAACAGTTATCTTTACCAAGCCAGGTTTCACAAACAACAATAACATCGATACAAACATTAAAATGATCAATGGTCTGTAATATGCAATCAAATTTATCTAAATTATTCATACTACGTACGTTCCATTGCAAAATTTTAAAGGATCTTGAATCATTATTAAAAGTACTTAAATTAAAATCTTCTACATTTTCATGGTATCTATTCATTAAACTATCCATTGAATAAAATATATTTCAGTTTTAAACATTTGTAGATCTAAGATCTTATTTTGATCGTGGATCAGCATTGTTCCTTTTTCGTTTGGGTGAAGGACTTTCATTTGGAATCGTGGATGTGTTATTTCTTTGCTGAGTGACATGCATGCTCATGAAGCGATTCATTTCAAATTTAGTTTTGATTATATCAGGTTTTGAATTATCTGTTTGTTTGACCAAAATGGCACCATTTCTTCCGGGCCAAATGTATTTGGCTCCAATTAAGTCTTGATATTCGCGCAATTCAGTTAAAATTTCCATGGATAAGGGCGTCAATTCATCCCTTATTGTGACGTTTAGTGGTTTACCATCAACTACTAATGAAGGATCTATTGAAGAAGAGGCAAGTTTCCCAAAAATTCTTTTTTTACTGAAAATTTCTTCTTTTATTACTGTATCTTTTAATAGAACTTTAATTGGTGGAGACTTTTCATTGGGTTTATTGGATGATATTAATCTAACAGCGTTTAAAATGGATTCAGTTTTAAGGTCGTAGCCAAAAGTGCCACATGTTTTGCGTACAAGTTCTTGTGTATTTTCTCTATTATTGTATGGCAATCCGAAGATCAAGAGGTTTTTTGAAACAGCCTCCCGGTTAAATCGGTCGAGGTTTATTTCCAATTTATGGACCTGATTGGTAAGATTTGAATGCTTAGATTTGAGATCAGTTACTTCTTTTTCAAGAGCATCGTTTCGGAATTTTATGTCTTTGAAATCAGTCTGAATTTCATCGAATTTCGTGGACAAAAATTCCTGCGAAGCCTCTATCGCAGTAGTAACTGATCTCATATCCGTTTTGATTGAGGTCAATTCATGTGAAACCACATTATGTACGGTCGTTTCAATTTTAGTATGGATATTTTCGATAATTGTTTCATGATCTTTCCGTAAACTTATTATTTTGGCGTAAATACATGCACAGTTGGCATCGCAAAAGTATTGCTGCGCTTTCATTTTGCGAGCTGCACTTCCAATCAGATTTTTGCAGCGAAGATGAACGCTCTTGAAACAATATGCACAAGTAAGTATTTTATCAAGATTATTTTCAACATTATTACATTCAATACAAATAACTTCATCATCACATTCCATGTTCGCCATCGCCATAATACAACAATTAAAAGCTAAAAAGGAACTAACTCTTTTGATAAAACGCACAACTAAAGCTAGAAATTATTAAAGTTAAGAAATAAAGACTTATAAGTTTATTTTAACAAACGCACAAACTAAGATTATTTAAGAAAACAATACAAATAAATATTTCAAAGAAAAAGTGTTATGAAAAGAGGAAAAAAAATTAAATTAAAAAAAAAATCATAAGCTATCTTAAATTATTTGTATGTACGGAGATGAGAAATATTTAATTAAAAAGCGTTTTTCAAAAGGGTTCAATGTCAAAATCGCAAAACAAATAAAATTTTAAGGACAAAGACAAACCTAAATTATGTGTGTGTACGGAGATGAAGATAATTCAATTTAAAAGCGTTGAAATAAAAGAAAATTGATTACATATTAAACGCACAATAAAAAAAAATCTAATAAAATCGAAAGTTAAAATTGTTGCTTTCCAAAAAGAACAATTTTCAAGTTTATGTTGCACTGTGTACGACTATCAAGAATACAAGTGACGAGTCACCATGAAAACCAGCAAACGCTAGTTCCAACAATGTGTGCTACTAACGGAAGCAACAATACTTTCGTACCTACTCATGTGCGCTGGCTGCGTTTGCCTAATCTTCACCGCTAGCGATCGAGATTCACTAACAAGCTAGCAAGTGCAAGAAACACAACCCTTTGAAGTGCGCTAATAACAGAGACACACACTTTCGCACTACTTGCAAGTGCCCCGAGGTTGGCCAAATACTACACCGCTCAGCGACGAGATTTACTAACAGCTGAGCAAATGATAGAACCACAAGAAGTTGAACAGCGGCAGTTTTTTTTCACTCAGATAGACCGACAAACGGTGGACGCATGCAGATATGGTTGAGATATATGCTTGGTCAACGATTTGCTGCTGTGCAATATACTCTTGAGAATGTTAGTTGTGAAAAGTAATAAGAAAGAAAAGTTCACTTTACTCACCAACCTAGAGAAGTGACTTTCAATACACAGCTCACCACACGAACGCTTGGGGTATGTTTTTTTTTATGTATTTTAGCACAGAGGAAAATTCAATTTTAACACATTTAGGACAATCCAAAGTAGAAAATCATAGTACGGTTTTGCACACTGAACACTAAATAACGCCACTTAAACTCATCACGGATTAAAAAATACGTATTACTACTATAAATTTCAATAAAACTGCGGGACAATAAAACGAGACGGTCGATCAAAAACCAGCGCTGCCAGAAAAAAGATTTAATCAAAAATTTTATTATTTTCATTGCAAAACTATGGTTTATTTTCAAAAAAGGCCTATAATACTCTAAAAAAAACGATTAGTACAATTCCAAGTAATCTTTTTTATCGATATAAACAAAAATATATTTCTGCTTTTTCCCAACCAAAATTTTTATTATTTTCATTCTAAATAGGGCTAATATTACAATAAATTTTTCTGCGTGTATCATTGTCCCAGGTTCATTTCTAGGTGTCAACAACATCAAAATTTGAACGTTGAAAACTTTTTTTTTTGTTTCGATTATAGTCGTTTTACCATCTTTATGGCATTCGCGACTTTATCAACGTTGCAGTTGGCGGATCGTTATTGAAAAACTATCCGGTACAACTGTGTTCGATGTTTACTCTTGGGCTCGAACTCGCGGACATCGGCTCAGGAGACAACAGACTTGCCAACTGAGCTATATCACAAGCCCGACGTTGAAAACATTGTGAGTGAAATGTGTCGCGACGAACAGTCGTGGCGTGCTATAGCCGACAAATTCTCGCAAATCATGCGCGATCTGATAAGAATCAGGAAAAATGATAAACGGAGAGAGCGAGATAGTCAACCAAATTTGTCAATCTAATGGAAAGTCTTGGGGCTAGTATGACACTTCAATTCAAAAGCAACGCGATCTTAGGGCGCGGTATAACCCTAATCTGGACTCATACGTGTGGTGGGACTCAAAATGTCTCACGTACCTTCTCAGTTACGATCTTTCCTGCAGCAAAAGGAAGCGGAGATACCATTCGGGGTGGTCCTGACGGGATTCTAACTTGGTAGTTTCTCAATCGGCCATGCCTTGGTGGTTAGAAATCCTGCGGGAGTGGATGCTGTGACGGGCGTGAGTTACTATGAAAGCGTTACTTAACCGGCACACGTTTTGAGGTCCCCGGGATAGTGGATGCGATCGGGCGTGAGTTACTATGAAAGCGTTACCTAACCGGCACACGTCTCGGGGTCTTCCGTACTAGTCTGAAGTTGGCGATAGTGAAATAGGAGAAGGAGGAAAAAGAGAAATAGTATAAAGCAGAACGATGATCAAGGAGAAAGACCAAAATTGAGAAAGAGAAAAAGGAAAAGGGTGAGATGCTAAGTGTATGATCTCTGCCAACCCCTTAATGTAGTATCATAGAGTGAAACCAAGGGACACAGGGTGGTTTCAGTGGGACGAACCCACTCACGGAAGCAAACACCCGGCTGTTATGGTTTGAAGTCAAATTTCCATCTTGTAAAAAAAATGCATACAGCAAAGAGAGTACCTTTGGTATCGGAACAACGGGTGGATTTTGACGAAAAGGACATCAACCCACCTAACTGCCCTCAATTCCGCCCTATCGAAAAATGCTGGACAATGTCAAGCAGAAGATGAAGAAGAATTGTAGGACGACTCGGGATGCAACAGAGATGAAGAGACAGTGGAACAAAATGGCCGCTGTGGTCAGCGAACAGGGCGTTCAAACTATGATGAGTTGTATGCTACGAAAAGATCTAAATTTCATCAAAACCAGATATAATTTTTTTTTGTTATTTTTCCATTGAAAAACCTAAATTTTGAATGCAAAACATTTTTATTTTGTTCAGGAGCACCGATGTGGTCATGCGGATAGGCCGGCGCGAGTCTGGTATTGGTATGCCTAGGCGTAATAGGAATGTTCAATCAGTTGCCAGCTGGTCAGGTATATACACGGATGCCGGAATATCTGTAAGTAAACTAGCCCACCTGATTGATTCATTCTTCCAAAATATACCTACATCAACACACACGCAATACATTCACTCCATAACAGTTCATACGAAACCATGGGCTCCGGGTATGGTGGTGCGCTGCATTGGAGATTTGTCGAACTTAATAATCGAAAAATGCGTGTGAGCACATACTTTGGCAGAAACTGCGGTGAATCCGTGCACCCATGGTGGATTACCAACATACGTACATACATACAAAACATTTTTATTTTGTATACATAGCTCCGAGATAGATCCGTTTAAATGCGTCCAGATTTAGATGAGCTCTTTTCATCAAATTGAGAAAGTCTCACGCCATGGGGGTGTTAATGACATTCTGTTCGTTTCGATATGCTGTGATGCTGTGGTACCGAATTGTAATTTAAGTATTATGATTCCTTGATACACCCCATGTGAAAATGTTAAAAAAAAATCAGCAAACAAAAAAAATACAAAAAAAACTTCTACTCGAATCGGCAAAGGTGAAAACCGGACTGGAGCTTAAAGAATGAAAGTGAGGTTGCAGCAGCAATGAGACAACAAAGCGCCCAAAGATGGAGCACTGGAAATGTATCTTTGTCAAATATATTCTTCTAAGCGACGTGCTTCACGTTTTCTGCCTTCGGGGGAAAGAAATGCACAGAACCGGAATCCGGAATCCCGGATACACTTACATTACCACCTACCCTATGCGTCCGTTTCTCATCCGCTTTCCAGGTGAAGCAAATAGGCAATGAGAGAATTGAACTGCGAATGGAACAGGGTACAAAAAAGTGAACCATAGAAAAAGTGAGCCACCAACGCGCTCTGGAGGGAGATGAGGAAGTTCGGTTCAATAGTCGTGATGTAATTTTCGGGAATGTAATTGAACGTGGAAATATCGATATAATAGTGGGACGGGAATCAGGTGCAATCTAAGGATCTCGGATAAGGCGCCGGAGACGCTGGCTGGTGTTTGAACCAGATATGAGAAAACCGGAGTTTTCCAGTTGAGCGCCTTATTGGCAGAGGACTTGCCGGGATACCGTTCATATGTTTCCCGTGTATGAAAGGTGTCGAACAGGAGCAATCTATATTGGAAATACTTCAGGACGCAAAGTGCTAGAAGGATTATCTGGCTCATTCGAAGGTGCCAAATGTCTTTGCCTTTGAGTGCTGGACCAACTTTGTTACAGCCTTCTAAATAGATCAAAAATGGAACTGACATTCCCGAAATCGGTGCATCCACCTCAAAAAGAAAACAGAAAACGTCAATATGTAGGATTCTGCACAGTTGCTGATAAAATTGAGAAATGTCACCTTCCCGCTCCTATCGGCATTCTTCCGCCCATCTGCGAGATGAATCGAGGTGAATGGCAGCAATTTTCCTTCGCGGCATTATTTTTACCTTATAAGCTTTCGAGCGAAATTCTCATTCCTCGCTATAGTGAAGCATTTGTCGCTTACCGGTTCTCGGTGAAGACGCAATCGAACAATTTATTACTAACCGATCACTTTCAAATTTATATATGCCATGAAACCATTAACGTTTGGCTTTATGTTGTTGTAAGACTTAACTCAAAATTCATTCAAATTTATAGATGACTGATTAAAGATAACTAGTAAAGAATTGTGAGATTTATGATGCATTGAACAAGCCTAATAGCTGTCAGTGATGAATCCAGCAGCCGAATTCCGGTACTTGAAGAAAATCACCAAAAATGTCTTCTAGAAAAGAAATTCTTAAATTGTCGTTCTCTTCAAAAAAATGTCTTTTCTTCTTGGCTGATTCCGAAAAAGTAAAGAGAAAGAAAAAAAAACAAATGTATGAGAAGAAAAAAGTATAGTTCACCTATTCACCGCTAGACGTCTTCGACGTTTGTTGTCGGGTAGACTTTTCAAAACGACTTATTGTTGGCACCGTCTTTCTCCCATATTAGTTTGTTTCCCGATATTGAGCATGGATAAAACATATCGTTGAGTGTTGAAGGCATAATTGGACATTTTGAAAAATGCAGCTAGAAAGTTACGTGTTTGTAAACAATCGGATGTGTTGAACAGCGACGATGTTAATAATTTTACCACAGAATTAGACAAGTACATTCGAAAGTGTCATACTTATTGATTTAGATTAATTAGGTTTAATCGATTACTTTAGCCAAGATATCGCAATATTGTTAAAACTTGTAAATGTACAGGAATTGTTGTGGTTCTTTCATCCTTCAATGGGATAGCGTTAAACACTGAACCTCGAAAATACCCAAACTTGAGAACTTTTCCCGCCAACCCGAATGAAACTCCCTCCCTACAGGTTTGGCTATTGGTGGCATAGCTCAAAGTTAAGCTCTTAAAGGAGAACTCATCCCCCAAAATCTGATACCACAATAAAATGGAAAAATAAAAAATAAAATAAAAAAAAATATCGCCAGGTTCAGGAATCACACCCATACCTGCAATGGCTTTACGATTACCATCTCAGGATGCTAACAGCTCGACCACCGAAGAGTTGTTGAGAGAGGCAGCTACATCATCGTATATGTGAGACTTTCTGCGAATGAAGCGGGAATAAAAGTTATCCCCCAAAAAAAAACAGTTCTTCGCTTTGAACTTACCCCCCAAACCTAAATCTGCCATGATGGAGGTAACAGAATCAGATGCGCTTACAACAAAAACCCCCCAAAAAAACAGTTCTTCGCTTGAAGGACAAGTTTGGCTTATTGGCAAGCTGTGATTTTTTCACAAACTTAAGTTGTCAATCTTGAACTTAGGTTTGGCGGGTGGCAGTTCTCGAGTTTGGGTATTTTCGATTTTCAGTGAATGGTTGATTCAATAAGTTAATAAACTTCTCAGTCAAACATTTTGGCATTCGAAAGAGTTATTCAAATTTCCATCCGAAATATCAAATGGATTACTAATATCTCTCAAATATTGACGATGCCGAGGTAGTTCGATTTTTTCTTGGCGTTTATACCACTTCTTTTTTGCATAGTAATACTATTATACAAGCATTAGCTCCATTATTTTCAAGTTTTAATAGGTATTAACGTTTAATTTAACAAAAATCCTCACTGAAAAGAAATGTCTTTTAAAATCTCCGAAGCAAAAATGCCGAAGAAATTAAAAATCTCGTTTTCTATTTCAAACGTCAAAAAATGTCTTCTTTGAATTGACCGGAATGTCAATCTAAGAAAATTTCGCAACGAAAAAAATCCGAAGAGATTGAAAATCATGTTTTCTTTTTTAAACGTCAAAAAATGTCTTCTTTAAATTCACCGGAATTCCAAGATAAGAAAATTTTAAAAATGTCTTCGATAATTTCTTTTCTTTCACGACATTTTTTGCCCGGAATTCGGCTGCAGATGGATCAAATTTTATCTGACGAGTTTATGAAAGTAGTTAAGCGTGTGATTTGAGAAAAAATGGTCTCTCATTAAGAACTGGAGGAGGAAGACTGAATAAAAAAAGAAAAAAATCTTTCAAACGTCAAATTACTCTCATCAATCAACCGACCAGTGCGAAGGTTCAAAATTTTACTTTTCTATTTAGTGATTTTTAATTAAACTTGTTTGATGCTGATAAGCACTTGTTTTGCATAAAACAATGATTTAATTAGGTTTTGTTTTGCTCTGGCAAATTATTGCATGATCAGGCGTATTGAGTCGCTCAAATTTCGTCAAAGTTTTGAAGCTGATAAATACAAATGGTTTGATTAATGATTGTTCTAAAAATATAGCTAAATCTAAATTTAGCACCTAAACAACTGAGTTACATGACTCGCTACACGAAAGTGATCATCTAAAGTTAAAATTTGAACGATTACAAATCTTTTCAACAATTGCTGGCTTTTTGCCGAACAGTAAAAAAACGATACAGAAAACGATACAGCAAATTTCAGTCTTCCCCCCACCCCCCCCCCCCCCCCAGATTAAGAAAAATGTCCAAGAAAGGTTGGGCGTCTGAAGAGTTATGAGTGAAATAAGTTTAGAACTCGGTAACTTGATTTCAAGCACGACAACGGCGCAGAAAAAAGGTTTACCGATATGAAAAAAGATGTGAAAATTGTGAAATGAATTATAATATTGGATGTAGTGATAAATAAAGGTGTTCGTGGAGTGTTTCCATTTCGAAACATTTAGTAAAAGAAGTGTCGTTACTTGTAGTATTGCTGGGTTTGAGCTGAAAAAGTGGTTTTTATTTATGAGTGTTTTACTTACAACCACTGACGAAAGACTCATAAGCCTATTTTCCGATGAAAGACTCGGGAAACTAAGTGGCGTTGATGGAAGACTCGAATACCTACTCAATCTTATCCTATGAAATACTCGGAGTAGATGAAAGACTCAAAAAAGTTAAAATCATTAGCATAGATCGATGAAAGACTCGAATTCAAATAGATTTTTCAAGTACATTTCGATAAAAGACTCGGTAAACTATGTATTGATTATGGGAGACTCGACTACTCAATGTTATCCGATGAAAGACTTGGATTATTATTTAAATATTTGATTTCTTTTTCGATGAAAGACTCAAAAAAATAGAAATCACAAGCATAGGTCGATGTTAGACACAAATCCAAAAAGGTCTTGCAAGAACATTTTGATAATAGACTCGAATCCAAATAGGTTGTGCATGTTCATTACGATGAAAGACTCAGAAAGATTTGCAATTCACTAGTAAGATTGGAAAAATAATAATACAGTAATTTAATCAAAAATTGTATATAAAGTTTTACAAGGATTGAATGAAAAATGCAATTTGAATGATCATCGAATTAAGAAGATCTAATAATCTTCTTCTTCTTCTTAATATATAAAGATGAGTTGCACTATATATGTTTGTTTGTTTGTTTGTTTGTTTGCTTGTTTGTATGCACGTTATACAAATGCACACCGCTTAACTGATCAGCCTAAAATTTAGTACAGTTATGTTTTTGGACCATGGTAAGGTTTTAGTAGTAGTTCTGAGACCCTCCCACCTAAGAAAAGGGACCCTCCAATACAACTTTCGTTATTATTCCCACAAATCAAAAGTCATGGCACCCATTTTGCCAGCCGATTTTCGTTTCCTTTGGCGGGGTTATTTCACCATCACCATGGGCTGGGCATTAGAAACGACCGTCCAAAGTTCACGTGAACTGGAAAGCAAATAAAAGCCGGCTGGTAATAAAAAATTTTATAGCAAATTTTGTGGCGGGCTTTTTTATTTCTTCTACTGTTCGTAGCACGTGGTACCGGTACGAGTTTTTCGGAAGCAATAATGAGCCTACATTTTTTTTAACTTGAATTGTAGTGGTTTTCAAAGTGCTCCATACCACTGCTGTGGGGCTTTGAGTGTCTATAACAATGAATATGGATGCAATGATTCATCTTCATAAGGAATTTGGATTGATTGCTGAAAACATATTAAGCGATTATCATAAAATCATGCTTAAAGAACCAACCATTTTCTTATTTTTAGAATTCCTTACAGAGAAACATAAACTCATAAAATTCAGAGTTATAAGTTGTAGGCTTTGAAAGCCGTCGAGGAATTGAAATGGGGGATTCAAAAATTGAACGTGCATTTTCTGCATTATCAAACTATTAGTGGAACTTTACCATTTAAGAAAAACTAATCATAAAACGGTGTGAAAAAACAACGATACAATTGAACATACAATTGAAAACATGAAAAATGAGTCTTCTACAAATGTTTGAAAACAAACACAAGCACATACAGGATCTCAATGAAACTTAATGTTTCCTCAAAAAGATTCCTTTTACCTAATTCTAATCGTACATCTTTCTAAGATATGATGGCTAGCATCTCACGAATTTCAAAACCATTTAAGCTTAAAAATAGGAGGCCAAAGCTATTCAAGCTTCCTTAAGAAAATGGTGGGTATAAAATGTTTTTCTTGAGCTTGAGCTTGAGCTTGAGCTTAGATAAACCGTACATTTCAGTAGTTGCTTCTCCGTGATTGACAAGAACCATCAAAATTGTACATAGATCCAAATAAATGGGGCTTGGGATTAGCTTACCATTTTCTGTGTACACGTTTCGAAGGGTCCTTATCTTATATGATCAATAACGGCGCCGGCCACGTCCTTACGGTTCATCGGGGAAAGGGAAGGATTGTTAGTTCGACTTCCGTTGCTACTAGAGACCGAATACACCTCTAAATCTCCACGGTCGTCACAGGAAGGGTGGTTTGTTAGTGGGGAAGGTAAATTAGATCTGGATTCCCTTTGGGAAGGGATGTGATCAAAGCAAAGTTAAATATTTAATTGAATAATAATTTTTGGCTTTTTACGGTCTGAGATTTTAATCAAACAACGTTTTATTTGAAATACCCGACGTTTCGACCATTTTTTGTGGTCTTTCTCAAGGGAACTGGAAGTTTATTGTATTATAAATTATTTTGAGCATTGTTTGTGAAACTATTCTAAAATGTGTAAACTCACTTGTCTGTCTGCTGTTATTGTCAATATCGTTTTTTTCCAACGGCTAGGTGTCCAGTATTTGCAGCTCTGTGGGGGGTATTGTTGTTATTACATTTACAGTTTGAATTTTGAATTTGAAATCTTACAATTTGAACCGGATAGAAAAGAATATTTTTCATCCGATTTCCTATGGTTGCACTTTTAACGTACTTTTTGAATTATGGATATTGTGTTATGTGGAATGTGTGGGTATTGTTGGAGGTTGAGCTTTCTGAGTTGGTAAGTGGGATTGGAATCGTTGTGATGTGTGAGTTTTGGTTATTATTTATACTATTGCTATTGGTGGATGGTTGTTTGGGTTTTACGGATTGTAGTATGCCTGTGTATGTTGCACTTAAGCTAGCTGTATCGGTCCTATAGTTTACGGTATTTGTGGTATTGGTGATATGACACATCTCCAATACCCGCAATGTTGATGTGTATTGCGCTCTGTCTATGATTTTGGCTCTGTTGTGGTCGAATCGATGTTGCGTGTTGATAACGTGATCAGTCATAGCTGTAGTATCTCCGAGCTTCTTCTTGATTTCCGCTGTGTTGGTAACTCCGGTTGTCAATACTTTTTCATATCGGTTGACATCTGATTTGTGACCGTACATCCTCTTTGTGAGTGTATTGGTGCTCATTCCGATGTACACCTTCTCGCAGTCACGGCATGGAATGCTGTAGATGATCTTTGACTGCTGAGCCGGCAATATGGGATCTTTGACGATCGGAAAGAGTTTTCCGACGTTGTTGATCGTTTTTTGGGCGAATTTAACATTTAAAAATTCTTTTTTCAGGTCTCTGATTATTTTGGCTGTGAGCGATGGTATGTATGATAAAGTGCGGTAGTTGAAATCGATGGATGTTCCGGATTGTGTTGGCTGAGTGATTGTGGATGTTGTGTTTACGGATGCCGGTTCGATGTTTATGCTGGATTGTTGCTGGTTGATAGACGGTGTTTGCTGATTCTGTCGTTCTTGGCTGACTGGTGTTAATTGGTGACTATGCTGCTGGTGTATGGATGGATTTGGTTGGTATGATTGCTGATGTTGGTCGGATGAAACTGGGTCGTTATGCTTCTGATGTATGGATGGATTTGGTTGATATGGTTGCTGATGTTGGTCGGATGAAACTGGGTCATTATGCTGCTGTTGTTGGATGTCGGTTGATGGTGGGTGGTTCGGTTGTTGTTGTTTTGCTAGTGTTGATTGATGGTTCGGCTTGTTTGCTGTATTGGATGATGGTTGTTGGTTCTGTTTATGATTTTTTCAAAATTCAAACTGTAAATGTAATAACAACAATACCCCCCACAGAGCTGCAAATACTGGACACCTAGCCGTTGGAAAAAAAACGATATTGACAATAACAGCAGACAGACAAGTGAGTTTACACATTTTATAATAGTTTCACAAACAATGCTCAAAATAATTTATAATACAATAAACTTCCAGTTCCCTTGAGAAAGACCACAAAAAAATGGTCGAAACGTCGGGTATTTCAAATAAAACGTTGTTTGATTAAAATCTCAGACCGTAAAAAGCCAAAAATTATTATTCAAAAACATCTTCCCGGTCGAAAACATAAATCTAACCTTAAATATTTAATGTTCGTCGCGTCGCACACTATCGAGTTCACCGCGTTTTTATTTAGAGCAAATACATCCTAACGTGGCATTTTCATACACATACAATGTACTTAGCACCGGTGCAACTCACCGAATTTTACCGCGCGTTTATGACGAGGAGAGCAAAACGTCCTAACGTGGCATTGTCATACACGTACAATGCACAATTATATCGCGCGCTTAAAATGAGAAGAGCAAATGGTCCTAACGTGGCATTGTCGTACACGTACAATGCACAATTTTATCGCGCGCTTAAAATGAGAAGAGCAAAACGTCCTAACGTGGCATTGTCAAACACGTATAACGCACTTGGCGCCGATGAAACTCACCGAAGTTTTTCACGCGTTTAAAAGAGAAGAGTAAGAACGATCTGACGCATTATGCAAACGGGGAGAGAAAGAGGAAAAGAAAGGAAAGAAAATACGCATCCGATCGCGCCTCGCTTGCCTGATGTACACTTTTCCCAAGCAACTGAACGGAGGAGGAAATCACCATTGTTGCCCTCTTGCTCCAACAGCATTAATACGCTTTATTTATTAACACCGACGACCGACCGAACCTAATCACGTCAATTATCACCACGCACACACACACACACACTCACACACACACACACACACACACACACACACACACACACACACACACACACACACACACACACACACACACACACACACACACACACACACACACACACACACACACACACACACACACACACACACACACACACACACACACACACACACACACACACACACACACACACACACACACACACACACACACACACACACACACACACACACACACACACACACACACACACACACACACACACACACACACACACACACACACACACACGCAGAATTATGTTAACTTGATGATGATTGAGGATTTTTGAATTTTGTTTGCGTTTTATGACAAATATGATTCAATCTCTTTACCTTGAAAAACAAATAGTTTTATCATTTTGATCACATATTTTACAGACATTTTAAAAAATCATTCCCTAGATAGCGCTAGCTTAAAAACAAAATTACTCACCAGATGTCGGTAGCACAAGGTACGCGAACCTTTTCTAAACTCTACTAGTGACATCTGTATGTCACTAGCGGAATTTTTTAGAACCACCATGCACTGACGCGTCATCACACAACCATTGCAAAACCGAAAAATAAGAATTCTTAAATTACCTGTTATCTGCGACAATTTTACCTAGACCTCCATAACCGTCAGTAGCACAAACACCTCAGCCACGCTCCAAATGAAATTATTTATCAAAAGCACATATTTAACACCTGAAAATCGGCTTAATAAAATCTGATACTAAAAAAAACACTTTCAGCTTGAGCCAGGGGTGCCAGCTCTTCGGTGGGTATAAAATGTTTTTCGTGATAAAATAAATAAGCATTCATAGGAATTATTTTTTATTTCTATAAATAAAATCCTTATAAAACTACAAGTGTTTCAAAATTATGAAAAAGGGAAACACAGTAAATATTAGCATTCAAAACTTTAAAATCACTAACAAAACTTACAAAATTTACATAGGTACATGGCCCAACATGGGTAAAATTTTCTCATTATAATGAATTCAAAGCTTTCAAAATTTCGTAAAGTCAAACAACTCATTTTGATTCATATTTTATGCAAACACGAGCATGGCCGGGTGAATCAGCTAGTAACGATATAAAAAAGAAACATAATGAAAGAGGAAAAAGAAAGAGAGAAATGGCGGTTGTGAATTGAAAAAAAAAAGCAAAAAACAAGAGCTTAACAGAAACTTAAAAAAGCATCAGGGTAGACGAAATGAAAAACAAAGAAGTGAAAAAGGAGATGGAAAAAGGAATACGAAAACCAAATTTTGAGAAAAGGTTAAAAGTCAAAATAATTATAAAAAAAGAAAAATTAAAAAAAAATACAAAATGAACGAGAAACATGTTAAAAAGCAAAAAAAAACAGAAATTAAAAGAATTACTCAAAGAGAAAAGAACTGCAAAAAAACAAGATATTTGAAACGAGTTAAAGGCGAACAAAAAAAATATAGAAACAAAAAAACGATGAGGAGAAATGAAAAAAGAAAGGAGACATGTGAGTGAGAAAAATTGTAAAAAAGTGAACTGACAAGAGAAAACTACCAGTGAAGAATAAAAATGCAACTGAACGGAAATTTTGAAAAAGGAGAGAATAAAATTATAGGAAAATAACTAAAGCGGAAAAAAGCAGGGGAAGAGAACAAAGATGAGAAATTATGTAAATCAAAATAAAGAAGTAAAAATCAAAATAAATAAAAGCACAGGAAATGTGTTAAAAATGCAAACTAATCATAGACCAAAAGAATAAATAAATGTCATAGGTGAAAATAATAATAAGAAGAGAAAAGATCGGCAAAAAAAAACAAGAAAATAAATGAAACAAGTACAAAGTTAATAATAAAAGAATAGAGAGGTAGATAAACAAATAATAATAAGAAGACGAAAAAAAACATAAAGTGACAAGAGAGTGAGAAAAACAGAAAAATATTGAACAGAGAAGAAAAAAGAAGTGAAAAAGAGTGACAATAAAACTGAATGAAAATGAGGCCCGATTTTATAGGCAGAAAATGAATACAAAAAAAGAAAAAAAACAGAAATAGATTCAAAAATTTAATAAAAGTACTTAATAAGAGAAATGAATCCAACTTAGATGAAATTTCAGGGACTAGATAAGAGAAAATCGATGTTGAAAAACATGCGAAAAAAATTCGCCTTGTCTCCCGGTAGAACTTGAACCCACATCTTGCGCCTCTCCGGGGCCCATGTATTAACATTCTACTACAGGAGACCAACCTGGCGTATGAATATTATACTGGTTGAGTGTCGATGTCTATCGGAATGAAGGGAATAGGGGTAGATATTATACTGGTAGAGTGTTGATAGACATCGACACTCACCAGTATAATATTCATAGGCCAGGTTGGTCTCCTGTAGTAGAATGTTAATACATGGGCCCCGGAGAGGCGCAAGATGTGGGTTCAAGTTCTACCGGGAGACAAGGCGAATTTTTTTCGCATGTTTTTCAACATCGATTTTCTCTTATCTAGTCCCTGAAATTTCATCTAAGTTGGATTCATTTCTCTACAAAAAAAGTTTCGCTGACTGAATGTTTGAGTCAAGACCCATCTCTGGGTCGCAGTTTAAAAAAAAAAAAAGTACTTAATAAAAGTATGAGAAAAAAGGAGGTTAAAAAAGAAAAGAATACATATTGGTGAAAAAAGGCAGAAAGACAAAAAAAAAGAAAGAAAGGAAATAAAAATGTGAGAAAAATATTGGTAGAAGAAATGAAGTGAAAAACGAGTATAAAAAAAATATATATATATAAATAAAGTGGTAAACATAAGAGGGTAGAAAAGAGAGTTTATAAGATAGTTAAAGAGACAGTAGAGAAAAATAAGAACAGACTTGTAAAGAAGAGAGAAAATAAATACATAAAATATCAGAAAGTAGGGTAAGTGAGCCTAATTTCGCTTCATTTTGTCAGAGGTTTTTAGATTTGATATTAGTAAGCCAAATCTTTAATTCTCAGATGCACAATTTTTTGGTTACTAAGTTCCAAATTTTTTTCTGAACTCTGGCATGGTTTGAAAAAATCATTTCAAGCTTTAATTTACGAAAAATATCATATTTTTTTTAAGTGTGTCGATGCTCCTAATTTGGCACTAATTGTTCCTAATGTTAACATATGGGTGTTCCAAATGTTAATATATGAGGAAAAATGTATTCGCGTACCCAATATTACATTATTTGTTCCTGATTTTGCATATGGGTCTGTTTTTTTTAATACTCTAATTAGAGAAGTCTCAAAACTCACCTTTTTACAAACTTAATAACGTTTTTGGAGTATGAATAGAGAAATAAGGACTATTAAAATCCTACACAATATTCCTTAACGCTAGTTTTTAAGAAAGTAGTGGATGGTGAGCTTATTAAAATTCAAACTTTACCTTTTCCTTAGAAAATTCATTGTAATGGATACAAATAAGTACAGTCAAATAGAACATCATGCAACAGCATGGTTAGATGCAACATTTGTGTGCCACAACACTGATTCAATTTTTATTTTAATAAAATGTAATAAAATTTTCATTTAATGATGATGCCATAGTTTCTCACATCTTAAGATAGTTTTTTGACGTTTGTGATCCTCATAGAAAAATTTAAAAAAAATCGAAATTTTTACATTTTTCGATGCCGTAGAAAAATCTTGTTTCAATATACTGAAAAATATAATTTTAAATTTTTTTTTTGTGGTACAGACACCGTTCGTTTTTGGCAACATTCGATTTAGGCAACAATAGATTTTGGCAACATTCGATTTAGGCAACAATCGATTTTGGCAACATCCGATTTTGGCACAGGTTTCTAGAAACAACATTACCTTTTAGTTTTCGTTATCACCGAACCAATTTAATTTAGACAAACCCCATAAATTCGTTTTTATGTTCTGAAATGGTGATAAAATGCAACAATAAAAACAAAAGTTTTTATAAAAATTTATAAACTACTCAAAAATGACAAAAAAAAAATGAAAAATTCAAAAAGTGAAAAAAATACAAACAAAAGACTGAAAATGACAAAAAACAACTAAAAAATGATGATGAATGACAAAAACAGCGAGTATAACAAATGCAAATAAACTTTATAATCAAAACAAGAAAAGTGCAAAATGTATCAAAAACATGATGAAAAAATACAGTAGTTTTTCGGTTTTATCACGGTCGAAACAAATTTCACCGTGAATATGGCGAAACCGTGAATTTGGCGTAACTAAGAATCAAAGTGGAAAGAAGTATTTTTAATGTCTTTAATCAATAATTTATAATGTTTTCAAAAGTAGAAACGTTTTGTATCAATTAATTTTGATCACAAGATGTAATTTTTAAGATTTCTTTACACAAAGGATCGATTTAAGTTTAAATTATTCTTCTCTATGGCAATTTTAACATTTCTTGAAATAAAACCATGTAGAATATCAAATTGATAGGCTCTATCTAATAAAATTAAATAACTTAGTTTTTCTGGATGGTTTCTTTCATGTAGATTTTAAAAAAGAGTTCAAAGAAAAATGTATCAAAAACTTTCTTCTGCAAATTTTACTATATCTTCACACCTTGGATTGACTAAAAAAATCACCTTTCCGAAAAATATTTTTAAAGTTGCTCAACTAAGACTTTCAGAGTACACATTTTTATATGATTCGCATAACCAAAAAAGTTTACTGTTTTAGAGCGGCTCACCAAGCACAAATAACAGCACTTGCATTAGCGTGACGTTAAATTACTTATGTCGATTACACTAGTTTACAAAATTTTAAAAAAATCGTGAACTCGATTAACTGAACAACATTTTTAATGTAAAATCGGGCGCTGAATCCGAAAATGAAATTCAAAAAAATCTCAGTAGAACCGTTTTTGAGTTATGCTCCAAATATGAAATTTCGAAAAAATTAAAAAAGTTCTTGTACTTAGATTGAAATATCTCGGACGATATAACAGTAATTTGAAATCTTTTTTTTGCATATTAAAGGTGAATGAATTTTCTATCGATCATCTGAACACTGTTTTTGCGTTTGACCAACAGTTTTGATGATATTAGTGACTTTGTGAGGAAAAAAATTATAAAAAACGCATTTTTTTAGAGAAAATTTTGTTTCAACTAAAGTTTTTGACTCGATGGTAGCATTTAAAAAATCTGATTTTCTTTTGTGCTTAAATTTCAATTTAAAACAAAGATTTCAAGTGGTTTCCTATCAAAATCGGTTGAAAATTGAAGAAGTTATGGCTACTTTACCATAACTGTAATTTTTGAAGTTTTTAATAATTTAACGAACCGCAGAACACTTATCATAGTATAGGAAGAATGAAACATGATAAATCTCACTCGCACCAAGTCAAAATTATTTATTAGCTTACCAGAAGGTCTCATGCCAAGTTTCAAGAAGATCTGACCATACGGAGGGGTTGCTTGAGTCTCAAACGTGAATAAAATTTTGAGGTATTTTGCCCGGAAGGAACGAAAAATACTGGTTTTTCATCAATAACTTTTTTCATCACTAGCTGATTGTTTTTTATGGTTGATTTTCTTAAAGCCTAAAATGAGACAAATATTTCACCCGAAGACTGTAACTCGATTGGATTTGAAACAGAAAAGTTATTGCGGTTCAAAGGCCGCAAATTTTGTCCAACACGCAATGAGTACTTTTTACGCATTGCGTTTTATACGACAATTTTCGACCAAAATACAATCTTTGAACCGCAATAACTTTTCTGTTTCAAATCCAATCGAGTTACAGTCTTCGGGTGAAATATTTGTCTCATTTTAGGCTTTAAGAAAATCAACCATAAAAAACAATCAGCTAGTGATGAAAAAAGTTATTGATGAAAAACCAGTATTTTTCGCTCCTTCCGGGCAAAATACCTCAAAATTTTATTCACGTTTGATACTCAAGCAACCCCTCCGTATGGTCAGATCTTCTTGAAACTTGGCATGAGACCTTCTGGTAAGCTAATAAATAATTTTGACTTGGTGCGAGTGAGATTTATCATGTTTCATTCTTCCTATACTATGATAAGTGTTCTGCGGTTCGTTAAATTATGAAAAACTACAAAAAATACTATTATGGTAAAGTAGCCATAACTTCTTCAATTTTCAACCGATTTTGATAGGAAACCACTTGAAATCTTTGTTTTAAATTGAAATTTAAGCACAAAAGAAAATCAGATTTTTTAAATGCTACCATCGAGTCAAAAACTTTAGTTGAAACAAAATTTTCTCTAAAAAAATGCGTTTTTTATAATTTTTTTCCTCACAAAGTCACTAATATCATCAAAACTGTTGGTCAAACGCAAAAACAGTGTTCAGATGATCGATAGAAAATTCATTCACCTTTAATATGCAAAAAAAAGATTTCAAATTACTGTTATATCGTCCGAGATATTTCAATCTAAGTACAAGAACTTTTTTAATTTTTTCGAAATTTCATATTTGGAGCATAACTCAAAAACGGTTCTACTGAGATTTTTTTGAATTTCATTTTCGGATTCAGCGCCCGATTTTACATTGGAAATGACCTTCAGTTTACTGAGTTCAAAAATGCTGTAAACTAGTGTTATTACAAGTGATTTTAAAATCCAAATGACGATTTTAAACACTATACAGCTAAAGTAAGCAGTTTAATGAAATTTTCATATTATTGAATACCTCTATACCATACCAAACCATAAAAAATATCATGAACCAAGACGCTCTACGCTTTTGAACGAAAATTAAGGTTCTGGAAATGGTTTCTGAATAATTTCTAAAAAAGCGTGATAAAATCGAAGCAATAACCGTGATAAAAACGAGCGTGAATTTGGCGAGTATTGATAAAAACGAACAGTGATAAAATCGAAAAAACTACTGTAAATTTAAAATGACTACGAATGGTCGGTAATTGACTAAAAATAACGTTTTTTAGCTAGCTTAGCTTGATTGACTACTCACATCCACCTCAATCATTGAACCCGAAATGCTTTATCAACAGTTAAGTTTGTGATAAAAATAGTTATTTTGTAAAAATAAAAGAAAAAACAAGAGGAAAAAAAACCGATCGAATTTGGCAACATCCGATTTTGGCAACACAAAATGTACAGGCGTGTTGCCAAAATCGAACGGGGTCTGTATTTTTTTACCCCTAAATGTATACAGAATCTGAATGCTTTCTCTTAAAAAAAATCATTGACAGAAAAAATATAAAATTTAATTCGAACAGATCGTAACTTTTTTAACTTTTTCATTTGATTTTTCGTTAAAAACAAAGGCTGTTGCAATTACCCCATTTTCTTAGTAGGGAGAAAATCGCATAGTTTTGTAAATTAAAAAACAACTGGTGAAACCAATTATTGTTCTGACTACGTCTATTTGATGTCCCATTAACCTTAAATCTTCTGATGTAAAAGTGGTATGATTATCTGTGGACTTTAGGTTTTTAGAAGCCATTCAAATTGAAAAGTGTTGCATTATGCGCCAGGTGACGGTATACAGCGAATTTTATTTAGATTTTTTTTTTAATTTTTTTCTTTCGCTCCTATTCTTGTTGAGAAGCTCTCTTTACAGCCTGGCAAAAATATGTTTTCGACTTTTTAGCTTAAAAATATACTCAAGAAAAAATACCACGTTTTGACTTAATAAAGACACAATTTGATTTAACAACTTTACTTCAATCATATTCATTTCAAATACATTCCATAACTTCAATATAGTTTGGAGTAGGGTAAGTGTTCCTAATTTGGCATGTGTACCTAATGTTAACATATCGTTCGATTTTGACTGTTTTTGATCTTATTTTTCACTTATCACAGTTATTAAAAAAAATGTAAATGTAACGGATCATGTGAACTTTCATTTTACTAACAAATTTGTTTTATAGCTCACAAGATTTTTCGTAAAATCCGGATTGTTTCAAAGTATGTCCAAATTGAATGGAATTGTTAGCAAATTTCTTTAAAAAACACCTATTTAGAAATGGAAGATTAAAGCTGAATTTGTCATCCGATTTTTTTGAAATTTTTCGTCGAGTTGTTTTTAATCATGATTTGAGTAATTAGTATGTTAGAACCATGTTTTTTTCGTGTAAAAACTAAAAAAAGCTTATATCCACAATTAGGAACACTATTTTCAATGTGTTCCTAATTATGGACATAGTCAAAGTTTTCCAAATTATATCAAAGTCATAGAATGTATTTGAATTAAATTTGGTTGGTTGGATTGTGTTTAAGATTCAATTTCAACGAACTGTTAAAATAAACTGTTTTGAGATAATAAAATGTGATATTTTTCCTACTTTAGTGTATCTCAAAGCTAAAAACATTGAACAAATATTTTCGCCAGGTTGTAAAGAACGCACCCTACGCGACAGAAAAGGAAACTATCAAGTTACAGAGAGCTTCTTAACGAGAACAGAATCGAAAGGAAAAATTAAAAAAAAAATCCTTATAAAATACGTTGTATGTATAACGCTACCTGGGGCATCATGCAACTCTTTTCCATTTCAATGGCTTCTTAAAACCTAATGTCCACAGATAATCATACCGCTTGTATATCAAAAGTTTTGAGGTTTATGGGACATCAAATTAACGTAGTCAGAAAAATAATTGGTTTCACTAGTTATTTTTAAATTTACAAAACATGCGATTTTCACCCTACTAAGAAAAAGGGATAAGTTGGAAAATCTACATATATTTTCAACGTAAAATCAAATGAAAAGTGTGAAAAGCAATAGTTTTTTTTATATATATTTTTGTGATTTCGTTAAGCATAAAGCACAATCTGCAGTTATTTTTGATTTTGTTCGAATTAAATTTGATATTTTTTCGATCAAAGATTTTTAAAAAAAGAAAACATAAGGGTGCTGTATACATTTACATACTACAACAAAATTCAAAACGATATTCTAGCGTATGGCAACAATATTTAAACTATGATTCATTGATTTGCCTGTTGATGCATTTTAGACCAGACTGCTATCGGAATTTTAAAATATTTATTTGTATTAAATGTATTAATTTGAAAAGGTAAAGTTTGAATTTTAATAAGCTCAACATCCACTGCTTTCTTGAAAACTAGCGTAAAGAAATATTGTGTACGATTTAAATAATCCTTATTTTTCTATCCATATTCCAAAAAAGTTGTAAAATTTATAAAAAGGTGAGTTTTGAGATTGTTCTCATTAAAGTTTTAAAAAACAGACTCATATGCAAAATCAGGAACAAATAATGTAATATTGGGTACGCGGATACATTTTTCCTCATATGTTAACATTAGGAACACCCATATGTTAACATTAGGAACAATTAGTGTCAAATTAGGAACATCGACACACTTTATAAAACATGATATTTCTCGTAAATTATAGCTTGAAATGATTATTTTAAACCTTAACATAGTTCAGAATAAAATTTGGAACTTAGTTACCTAGAAATTGTATATCTAAGAATTCATGATTCGGCCTACTAATATCAAAGCTAAAAACCTCTGACATAATATAGCGAAATTAGGCTCACTTACCCTACTTTGACTATGTTTTAATTAGGAACACATTGAGAATAGTGTTCCTAATTGTAGACATAAGCTTTTCTAAATTTTAACCGGAAAAAAACATGGTTCTCACATACTAATTACTAAAATCATGATAAGAAAAAATCCAACGAAAAAATTCAAAAAAAATTGGTTGACAAATTCAGCTTTTATCTTCCATTTCTGAAAAGGTGTTTTTTAAGAAATATGCTAAAAATTCCATTCAATTTAGACATACTTTGAAACAATGCGGATTTTACGAAAAATCCTGTGAGTTAGAAAACTAATTTGTTTGTAAAATAAAATTTCACATGATCCGTTACATTATTATCATTCTTTTTTAAAATTGTGAAAAGTTAAAAATAACGTCAAAAACAGTCAAAACCGAACGGTATGTTAACATTAGGTACACTTGCCAAATTAGGAACACCCACCCTATAGCGGAAGATTCAATGAATATTGTAAGGAGTGGATTTATTGCAGTGTATGATTTGCATCATGCACGTTAGCACAGACCTTCGCTTTGATTGTACTCAATAGTCGTCTCCTATATTTTGCCTCTCACCTCTCGCTCACTCTCCATCATCGATTCTCATGCGCCCGATCGACCAGTCAGTCAGCGTCCCGATTAGCGCCTTGTCAGGCGGCTTAGAAGTTTCTTACGAATACAGATTACATTAAAGCTAATATGAAAGTGCCCAATTAATCAGTGTCCTGCGGGATTTTACATTGGCGACCGTGACAGGACCCGAAATTTTGTTTTTAATCTCTAAAGTACATATAAAATGCGAAAACGAAAGAGTTCCTCTTGTTGTGAGAACTACTGCAAAATGGCGCCTATTTTGGAAAGCGATTCGAAAATGGCAGCATTGCAGATTGGCGCAGGCCTCGCAGGCCATTGAGATTGTCCAAACTTCATGGTTGGTTTCTGAATGTGTGAACTTGGTTTTTA
Organism: Uranotaenia lowii; assembly: GCF_029784155.1. Classification (NCBI taxonomy): domain Eukaryota; kingdom Metazoa; phylum Arthropoda; class Insecta; order Diptera; family Culicidae; genus Uranotaenia; species Uranotaenia lowii. The sequence goes on along the minus strand of NC_073691.1, from coordinate 156,783,431 downwards.
TGACCACCGGTGTTGAACTGAGGTAAGTGGTCTCAGATCATGAAATTAAAATAGTTTGATGGTAGGTACGTGGTGCGTTTCCCATTGTAAAATATCCTAGCCTTAAACGTTATTTTTCGAGGTGCAAGCCTTTACCCCCGGTGCTTTCCGGGAGATTTGATTCTTTTTCAGCGTAGTTGATCATAAACGTGGAATCGGGCCTAAGCGCCAAACAGATAGAACATTAGCAAAGTCTAAACAGGCTAATATGCCAGCCGGAATTATTTTGTTTTTCATGTTTGAATGAGGCGAGAACGCCAGCTAATGTAATTCAGGCAAGTATGCCAGATAACATAACTCAGGCGAGTACGCCAGCTACGTAATTAAGGCGAGTACGCCAGCTTACATAACCCAGGCGAGTACGCCAGCTAAAGTAACTCAGTAATGTTTTTCTTGTTTGAATTAGGCGAGTACGCCAGCTAACCTAACCCAGGCGAGTACGCCAGCTAGAGTAATTCAGTAATGATTTTCATGTTTGAAACAGGCGAGTACGCCAGCTAACGTAATTGAGGCGAGTACGCCAGCTAACTTAACCCAGGCGAGTACGCCAGCTAAAGTAATTCAGTAATGATTTTCATGTTTGAAACAGGCGAGTACGCCAGCTAACGTAATTGAGGCGAGTACGCCAGCTAACTTAACCCAGGCGAGTACGCCAGCTAACATAATTCAGGCGAGTACGCCAGCTAACTTAAACCAGTAATGTTTTCATGTTTGAATCAGGCGAGTAAGCCAGTTAACGTAATTAAGGCGAGTGCGCCAACCAATAACTATTAGGCGAGTACGCCAGCTCGTTCAATACAGTGGAGTACGCCAGCTAACGTAATTCAGGCGAGTATGCCGGATAACATAACTTAGGCGAGTACGCCAGCTAAAGTAATTCAGTAATGTTTTTGTTTTAATCAGGCGAGTACGCCAGCTAACGTAATTTAGTGTTTTTGTTTGAATCAGGCGAGTACGCCAGTTAACACTTAACAGGCAAGTACGCCAGCTAAAGTAACTCAGGTGACTACGCCAGTCAGCTAACATCATTCAGGCGAGTACACTTTCAAGCGAATACGTCAAAGTAAGTCAAACAAGCGAGAACGCCAGCTCAAATTAAAGTATTAATCAAACGAGGTTGTCTACAAAATTTTTAGGTTCTGATCAGGCGAGTACGCCAGCCAAAATAAGGTTTCATAAGGCAAGTACGCCATCTGTATTAAGTCAAGTCAAATAAGAGGCTAGCTTAAGCTCTGCCTCTTCTTAGATGCGTATACCAGCTTCCTTTCAATTTAAAATAACGAACATACTAGCTTACATTAAATACACGTGAGGCCAGCTATGATTCAGATTCAAATCCAGTGAGATTGTCAGTTTACATGAGCTTGAGTTTCGGCTTATTAAACGCTTTATTGTGAGAATAACAATCAATAACAATGATTTTGAAACTTTCGATTTCAAATAAATTACTTAAGTGGACATAGCTATCTCTACTTTAAATCAAAATATGAGATAGTTTACAAAGTAAATTCACTTCTTATATCACACTACACACTCGATTGATGTGTATAAAGTTTCAAACCACATGCTTCAACTAAATATCTACTATGAGGTCGGAATGGTTGACCTTAATCTATCTAACTAAACGATGTCAATCAAAGTGGGAATGTTCAAGTCATCTGACAGTTCTAAGAGCCATATTGATAATCAAAAATTTGGTTATCGTTAAAAAAACTAGCAAGCATTTAAGCTGGAGTAAGATTTGTTTTTAACTGAATGGAAAACTTCTATCATATAATCTCTATACTTTTGCTAACTAATGATATCCGGTGTGTTTAATGTTTTTACGTTTCCATAAATTTTTCCTTAAATCGTTATTAAATAATCGACTGCAATAATTCCAACATTCGTATTGCATTTTTAAAGTAGACCAATGATATGCATTAGTGAATTGATTACGAAATAGGACGTTACGTATAGTGAAAATATTGAACGATAATTAAGTGATGACGAAATAGTATGTTACGTATATTGAAAATATTGAACGATAATTACTGTATGCCACTGTTTCGATCGTTAAAGATTATTAAGAAATTGTAATGACAAGAGAAGAAAAGGGATTACTCTTAGCGAAGATCTGTCGAAAATGTATCGGTTGCTGCAAACACACCCAATTACGAAAAGGATCTGCGAAAGACTGATTGCTACGCAAGAATGAACTTTTGTTGTATGTTTGACATAACCGCGTTTGTCTGTTGATCGGCTGGGCTTCCATTCTCCAATCTCGCCTTGCCTTTTTTTTTACACTGCAGCAAACTGTGCAGTGTTTCGAACATTAGTGGCCGTAGACTGGAGACTGTTGTTTCGTCTTTTCAGCTCCGAACCAGTTCCTGCCTTCCACGGACCGATGAGTAAGGTAGATCTTCTGTGTTAAATTTCTGGAAGGTGTCACTCGACATATCTGGCATAGTCCTCTGGGGCCTACTCATAGATGGGGTCCTCGACTCTCTTCCGGCAGCCAAGGTTCGAATAATTTTCCCATTTTGGCCGGTAACCGAGACAGGCGCTTGCGGCCAGCTTTTTCTTGTGATTTTGGAGAGGGGTTGAATGAAGCTAAACAGCGAGTTGGAAAAGTTGGGTCATTCATTCCATCCACGACGAAAGGCAGTCGTCCTCTTGTTAAGTGCATCCTGTGTGGGCGATGTCTGTAAGCCAATTGTACGTGCGATCCTTCAGATCCTGCCAGTGCGCTATCTTGATTGCGAAACCAGTGGTGATATTTAGGCACAGGTTGAATCCTAGAAGGTGGAAATAACATCAAATCTAAGTTTAGTCACAGAGAGGTTTAGTTAGTTACAAGATATTTTGTACCTACCGAAGGTTTTAATAAATGGACTAATGATGAAGGTTGGAGTTTTCCTTACGTTCAGTGATGTTTTCGGCTGGAAGAAATTTGCTTTCAAGTCCGCAGCGGTGTTTACAGAAAGAAACAGAAAAGAATAAACACGCTCGGCCATATTGAACCATTAATGCTTGAAAAATAACCATAATGGCAGTTTTGTGGGTTAAGTCGTTTTATGAGTTTTCAGTGAAAACTCATAAAATGAGATTCCGGGAAGAACTTAGATTATGGTTATTTTTCAAGCATGGTAAAAAAGTGAAAATGAGATAAATTCAGGAAAAAATGATTCGAATAAATGAAGAACAACAAGAATCAATCGGAGTTTCATCAATAGAACCTTTATTTTAAAATATATTGATCGATGTGGCACAATTATGAATCCAATCTTTGTAATTTAATTTTCCTCTTCCTCTTATGAGACCATTTCCGGATGATGCACTGCATGCCTCGTCTGGAGTGATTGCGGGGCACCCGATTCTGCTCCTACAGATTTTTACTGGAAGCTCCTGATCCGGATCCATGTGAAACAGCCTGTGATCCGTCTTTGTCCTGTTTGAGAGAGAAAAAAATGTTTGTGACTGTGACGCGAGGGATTTGGAAGATGTTCGAAAGTAATTTTCAATTTTATTCAGTCTAGCAGATACTTACAAGCTTTTGAATCAGATTATTCCCCTGAAGTTAAAAAATTCGCTAAAACATGCAGTCGATTCGACGCACAGCAGTAAAAAACAAACAATTGTTATCTGCGCGTCCAAAAATGGCAACTGTTTTTCTTATATATTACGGTTGAAATTTAACCATTTTCAACATTTTTCCTCAGAACTTACGAAATGTTTGAAATTAAACCGTACACTGTGGTTGAAAAACAACAATTATCGCAGTTCTATCGGAAATCTCATAAAATGGTTCAATAAAAGTCATTAATGTTTAAAAAAAAATGAGCGTGAAGGTTCGTCGGTTTGGCCGTAAAGATGTTGTGAACGAACCCCTGTTTGTTTTGATATAGTTCACGGTTAAATTGGAAAACACGGATCCGACATTAATTAATTCATTATATACAAGGCTAAATTTCTTTACCCTTAAGCATATGATTACTAATCATTCATAAGTTTTAAATAGGTATAAAATGTGTAATTTGAGTTATCCATTATTATTTTTATATGTCAACGAACTATGTTTAAAGCAGAAAGGTTAGTAAATGAACATCATTGGATAGTCTAAGGAGAAAGTAATGACTGCAGACCGATTAATAGTTCCATATTACTTGACTAAACTTAAACAAATTTTGATTTTGTAAAATGGTAAAATAATATTGAAATGATACATAATCACCATTTTTTTTTTGTTTTTTTTTATAGAGTAGAGGGAGAATGTAAGGAGTGGATTTATTGCAGTGTATGATTTGCATCATGCACGTTAGCACAGACCTTCGCTTTGATTGTACTCAATAGTCGTCTCCTATATTTTGCCTCTCACCTCTCGCTCACTCTCCATCATCGATTCTCATGCGCCCGATCGACCAGTCAGTCAGCGTCCCGATTAGCGCCTTGTCAGGCGGCTTAGAAGTTTCTTACGAATACAGATTACATTAAAGCTAATATGAAAGTGCCCAATTAATCAGTGTCCTGCGGGATTTTACAAATATAATATCAGATACCTTCGATTATTTAGAATTAATTTAAACAAGCCTTATAGCTGTCAGTGATGAATCTAGATGGATCAAATTTATCTGACGAGTTTGTGAAAGTAGTTAAGCGTGTAATGTGAGAAAAAACGGTCTTTCATTTAGCAAATTTTCCGAGAAAGGTTGTGCGTCTGAAGAGTTGTGAGTGAAATAAGTTTAGAACTCGGTAACTTGATTCCAAGCACCGCAACTAATAGCTATATAGGCATCACTTTCAGCTTATCGGAGAAATTTCAGCGATCTACACTTACTTTTTCGCTCATTAAAAATTAAAAATTCTGGATTGGGCCTTGACTTCCGTGATGACCCTTAACCGTAGTTGCCGATCATGTGCTTCAGTCCAACGCATGATTGAAGCTTTGGGGACATTTTTTATAACGTTTGCATACTAGACTGCCCCACATTTATATGGGAAATTCAAAACCTGTGAAATGTTATGCGCTGCAGGCTAAAATTGATCTTAGGCCTAGTACAAGATCTCATGCCAAATTTGGGTCAGATCGGATCACGGGAAGGGGTCGCTCAACGAGCCTGAAGTTTGTATGAGATTTTAAGACATTTTGTTCGAGAAAAACATGAAAAACCAGTTTTTCATCAATAACTTTAGTTCCTGTCGGCCGATTTCTTTCAAAAATGATTTTTCATAAAGCCTAAATTATGAAAAATATTTCATCCAAAGACTGCATATCAATAAGAGTTAAGATAAAAAAGTTATTAGGCTTCAAAAATGGGCTAACTTTTTTAAGGATGGTATTAATCACTGTTAATGAGTCGGGGCGGTCGAACATATTGAAGCCTCATTAACAATGATGAATACCACCGTTAAAAAACTTAGTCCATTTTTGAAGCCAAATAACTTTTTAACCTTAACTCTTATCGATATGCAGTCTTGGGATGAAATATTTGATATAATTTAGGCTTTAAGAAAAACCATTTTTGAAAGAAATCGGCCGACGGGAACTAAAGTGAGTGATGAAAAACTGGTTTTTCATGTTTCTCCCGAACAAAATGTCTCCAAATCCCATACAATCTTCAGGCTCGTTGAGTGACCCCTTCCTGTGATCCGATCTGGCCCAAATTTGGCATGAGATCTTGTACTAGGCCTAGGATCAATTTAAGCCTGCAGCGCATAAGTTTTTCAAATGTCGGGTCAGTTGGGGCACTCTATTGCATACTTTACCACCACTCATGCAACGGTTTTGCCGGTTATGATAATGATGGATTTTGAAGGAAACTGTGTAAAATATTTTCTTTTTTGTTTTCTTGCATCATGAATATCTAAAAATCGTGTGAGTATTAAAATTTGAAAGAAATAGGAAAATAACTTACAGGCAAAAATATGCTGTCATAATTTTTGTATGTCCGATAACTAGGAAATTAACTATCAACAAAAGAAAGTGTCCCATTTCTAAACGAACTACGCTTTAGTTTACGTTAGGGAACACAAATTTTCCGATACCATTCCAAACTGCAACGGAATTTTATATTGTCCTCGTGAATAAAATAATTTATTTTTATGTTATCACTAATTGCCCTTAGATGAAGTCGTACAGCTACCATTGATGAGCCATATGATTCTTTGTCATGAGCGAGTTCAATGCAAGGCGCTGCGAGATAACGACAACCATAAACGTTGATGTTTATCAAATTAGAACCGGCCAAATCAGTGAATTCAATTGTACATATCCGCTCCAATGTGACCCCAGGGAAGGGGAAATAAAACAAAAACATCCGATCGAGCACTGCCAATTTAATCTAACGATCGAAACATTTGCATAAAAGTTCGGAAAAATCAGAAAATTTGCTCCAAGTCCATTTCCTTGGAGCCATTCCGATTTGCTATCATCTTGTGCTCCGGGCTGGCACTATCGCAATCGAAGCTCCCTCAATGGGACGGAACATTGATTGTCAGATAGATACAGATAGATAAAACTTCCCGGGCATTGAAAAGTTTCCGATTGAGCAACATTTTCATTAACGACACAGCCCAGAGTCGAAAGTTTTTTCTGCTGGAAATTGTTGGGAGGTGAGGCGTAGGATTGATTTTCTTAAAATTTTCCCTACTTTCAATCAGCCTAAAATCTTCGGCTTCTGTAGAATTCCAATAAAGCGAAATTGCTCTTTCAAATCGTCTGAATTCAAATGTAAGATTGTATACACATTTCTGCGGTCAAATGCCGAACCCCCTGTTAGGAAAATATCGGCTTCATTGACGTTTCACCTTTACGGAAGAAGTTGACTGGGGAATAAGAAGAAAACCGAAGCATCTGCAAACATTTTTCTCGGTATAATCAAAATGATTTACATTGCAAATTGATCCTTTCTTCGGCAAACAAAATCATCATCAACTAAGCTGGGAAGTCTGTTGGGAAAGATGAGGTTTGGTTTTCCCAGAGATAACACGGCCCGGCTGTCAGGGAAGCTTGATGAGTAGAGTCTAAAAGCACTTCCCAGCTGGAGCCTTCTGGCCGCTTCATTGACCCTGTACCCACTTTGACTTGAATTGTTTACGATGTTTCCGATGAAATCAAATCGCTTGATGAGTACTGAAGAAATTGGTGTGGAAAACAAACGGGTCAGCAACTCGATTCAAAGAAATGAATAATCAAATTTTGAAATTTAATTCCAAAAACTAGAATAGCGTAACGTATATGGCGTAAATGTAAATTAACATCAAGGTTGTTGCATCAAATATCAGCAGGGATTTAGAAATCTGGGCAGGAAAGGGTATTATCGCGATGTCTCTGAGAGAAAACTTTATTTTTCAAAATGAACATAGCTATTTTTTGAACCATCCGAAAGTTGGGACTTTCTCCTTCTGTTTAAGCCAAAATTAGAAATAATCCATCGGAGGGTCTGAAACATTCTATGGTTTTGAAGATTTTTTAACAGGGGTCGTTTTATTTTTTTTAATATTCTGAAATAAATAAAATCCATTTTATCTTTTCAACAGATCTAAAAAACTGTACTTATTTATTACCATATTCAAAAATATCATCTGAACGCAGCTTTCATGGACTTACTGTTCCACACAGTTCGACCTGGCGGCTGATAATTGCCACCTCTAAAAAATCGGCTCTCGAGACTTGAGTGCATCAATCATTGTTTAATAGAAGTAATCCAATTATATGCAAAGTTAGAAAACAACTTCCCTCTGCGATGGGCTTTCGTTTTTTACCAGGTGATAAATCCGGGTCATAACAGTAGAACTTAATTGTGTTGTGTTCAAAACAAAGGTAAATTAACCACATATCTTGGTGCCGATAAGGGCAATTTCTGATGCCTGCAGGGTTTTTTTTTCTAGAGTGGGGAGCGAACAAAACAAAAACAAAAATCGTACAAGTGGAGAAATTTGCTCTGAAAGGTACGCACCTTGTTGTATGGGAAAGTACCTGATGCTGATGGTGTTTATTGGTTGTTATTTTTAATAACATGCTCGGGATAATTAAAATTTATGATCAAGTTAATCGATATGAAAGCGTAAGCTGCAATGTGGGTTTTCTTATATTTTTCCTCGAGCCACGTATAGCCACGTATAGCCCACAAGGTGGAGGTTCGATGCATGCAATTCACCCTCGAGAAAGATTAAACTTGACTGTTCGTAGATCCCTACTCCGTATTTCTTCTGGGTTTTGTCTAGCTATATGATAGGGAAATTCCAATATGTTCATTTTGAATATAACTTATTATTTTCCATTTGTGACTCTAATTCCCCAGGCTCTAAAAGTTGGCTCTTGATTATAAACGCTCTACTTTTAACCGGTATTGACTCTCTTTACTCGAATATCGACGATTGACCTTCGAATCTCGACTATCGACTATTCATTGTCAACTTTTGACTCTCCACTGTTGACGGTCTACTCTCTATTTTCCGCTTTCCACTCTAAACTCTCCAATCTCAACTTTCAACTCTCCACTCATCGCTCTCCTCTCTCCACTCTCCATTCTTCACTCTTCACTCTTCACTCTCCACTCTTCACTATCCATTCTCCACTTTGCACTCTCCACTCTCCACTCTCCACTCTCCACTCTCCATTCTTCATTTCCACTCTCCAGTCTAAACTCTCCACTCGCCACTGTCCATTTTCCACTCTCCACTCTCCACTTTTCACTCTCCACTCTCCACTCTCCACTCTCCACTCTCCACTCTCCACTCCCCAGTCTCTACTCTTCACTCTCCACTCTTCACTTTTCACTCTAAACTCTTAACTCTCCACTGTCTACACTCTTCTCCCCACTTTCCTCTCCGAACTCTCCACATTAAACTTTCAACTCTCTAATCTCCACTCTCCAATCTCCACTCTTCACTATCCACTTTCCACTCTCAACTCTGCACTCTCCACTCGGCAGTATCCACTCTCCAGTCTCTACTCTCCACTCTCCAGTCTCTACTCTCCACTCTCCAGTCTCTACTCTCCACTCTCCACTTTCCACTTTCTCCTGTCTACTGTCTACTTTCCACTTTTAACCCTCCACACTAAACTTTTATTTCTTGACTCATCACTCTCCACTCTCCACTCTCTACTCTCCACTCTCCACTCTCTACTCTCCACTCTCCTTCTCCACTTCCACTCTCCACTCATCCCTCTCCACTTGGTACTCTCCACTCTCCACGCATTACTATCCACTCTTCACTCTCTCCTGTCTACTGTCTACTTTCCACTTTCCACTTTTAACCCTCCACACTAAACTTTCAATTCTTGACTCATCACTCTCCACTCTCCACTCTATATTCTCCTCTCTAAATTCTCCATTCTATATTCTCCACTTTCCACTCTCCAGTCTGTACTCTCCACTCTCCACTCTCCACTCTCCACTCTCTTCTCTCCACTCTGCACTCTCCATTCTCCACTCTCCACTCTCCACTCTTCACTCTCCACTCTCCACTCTCCACTTTCCACTCTCCACTCTCCACTCTCCACTCTCCACTCTCCACTCTCCACTCTCCACTCTCCACTCGCCACTCTCCACTCTCCACTCTCCACTCTCCACTCTCCCCTCTCCACTCTCCCCTCTCCACTCTCAACTCTTCACTCTCCAATCACATTTCTAAACTCTTCACTCTCCACTACACTCTCCAGTCTAAACTCTTCACTCCCCACTTTCCACTCTCCACTCTCCACTTCCCAATCTCCACTCTTCAATCTCTTAAACTCTCCACTCTACACTCTCCTCTCTCCACTCTCCACTCTCCATTCTCAATTCTCCACTATCTACTCCCCACTCTTCACTCTCCACTCTCCACTCTCCACTCTCCACTCTCCACTCTTCACTCTCCTCTCTCCAGTCTCCACTCTCCACTCTCCACTCTCCACTCTCCACTCTCCACTCTCCACTCTCCACTCTCCACTCTCCACTCTCCACTCTCCACTCTCCACCCTCCACTCTCCACTCTCCACTCTCCACTCTCCACTCTCCACTCTTCACTCTTCACTCTTCACTCTTCACTCTCCACTCTCCACTCTCCACTCTCCACTCTCCACTCTCCACTCTCCACTCTCCACTCTCCTCTCTCCTCTCTCCACTCTCCACTCTTCACTCTCCACTCTCCACTCTCCACTCTCCACTCTCCACTCTCCACTCTCCACTCTCCACTCTCCGCTCTTCACTTTCCACTCTCCACTTTCCACTCTCCACTCTCCACTTTCCACTCTCAACTATCCACTATCCACTCTCCACTCTCCACTCTCCACTCTCCACTCTCCACTCCCCATTCTCCTCTCTCCACTCTCCACTCTCCACTCTTCACTTTCCACTTTCTACTTTCCACTCTCCACTCTCCACTTTCCACTTTACACTCTCCATTCTCCACTCTCCACTCTTAACTCTCCACTCCTCACTCTCCCTTCTCTTCTCTCCACTCTCTTCTCTCCACTTTCCACTTTCCACTCTCCACTCTTAACTCTTCACTTTCCACTTTCCACTCTCCACTCTCCACTCTCCACTTTCAACTCTCCACTCTCCACTCTCCACTCTCCACTCTCCACTCTCCACTCTCCACTCTCAACTCTTCATTCTCCAATCACATTTCTAAACTCTTCACTCTCCACTACAGTCTCCAGTCTAAACTCATCACTCCCCACTTTCCACTCTCCACTTTCCAATCTCCACTCTTCAATCTCAAGCTTAAACTCTCCACTCTTCACTCACCTCTCTCCACTCTCAACTCAGCTTTCTCCACCCTGCACTCTCATGTTTCCACTCTCCACTCTCGATACTCCTTTCTTCGCTCTCCATTCTTCATTCATCACTCTCCACTCTCCAATTTCCATCACTGCTTTTAACACTCCACTCTTCAATGTCCACACTTGTTACTCGATTTTCTTCTCTCGACTTATGACTCCCGATATTTACACATAAGTCTCGAGTATCGACTCTTCAGTCACGACCGTTTCTGGAGTCATGATTCTCGGCTCTTAAATCTCGACTTCAGGGGCTTGATAATCTAATCTCTTTTACTATCTGCTATTGACTCTCTGCTCTTGACTCTCGTCTTTTTTTTACTTTTCCATCTACTCTCGACTCTTGATTCTCAACTCACAACTCTGGACTTTCCATCCTTCAATCTCGATACTCGACTCTCTACTACCGACTCTCAACTCTCGACGCTCAACTTTTGACTCTCAACACTCGAATCTCAACTTCCGACTCTCGACTTCCGACTTTTGACTCTCGACAATTAGTTCTCCACTCTTGACTTTCGACTTACGACTTTCTACAAATGAATTTCAATTCTTGACTTTCGACGTTCGATACTAGTTTCTCGACTCTCGACCTTCAAGTCTTAACTGTTGACTATTCAGAATAAACTTTCGATTTTTAACTTTTTGTCAGTTTAGGCTGATTGATGACTTTCAACATAATAAAAAATCCCTTTTCAGATTGCAACACTTTTCCTCTACCGTCTGCAAATGAAACAGTTAAAACTTCAAACAAAGCACCTGTTTTTCTCCTCAGCCAGCTCATTGCCATTTGAACATAACACTCACACATAGATTAAAACTGCCGCCCGAGGCCCCCACCGTTCCCGTTCCGAAGCCCTTGGGGCGGGGAAAGTGTCACAATACCGAAAAGTTGTGGCTTCAAGGCACGGCAGCCAGCACCCGGTCGAATTTATAACTTCATTTTAGCAAGGTTATGATGCGATTGGCGCGTAAAATTCTTTATAGTGCCGTTGTCGTTTTTGTTTGTTCGGTAAAACGCAGATTTTTAATGAACGATCTCGTAAAATTCCATTTCGCAAGACGTTCCGGGCAGTGTTCCTGGGGACGCCAAAAGACGACGGCGGTGGGAAAAACACAACCACGTGATTAGAATTTTACCGTTCCTACTTGCTGCTGTGGAGCGCCTTGGCGTTTTCTTCTGTTATGAAAATTAATGTTGACTTTCCGCGGTGTTTTTCGCACGAAAACTGGCTGCCGGTGCCTTTTGATTGTGGAAAATTTGTTTTAACGACAGTTGAACGAAACAATCCATGAATTTCGGGCGCTAAATTTGAACATACGGTTTGATCGTAGCCGTAAACTCTGATGGTGTTGAAATTTTGATTCGGCACGGTTTGATATTGGAACCAATTTTATTCATAGAAGCGATGGAATGTTTGCCTCGTCATAGCGGTGGTTCCGAACATGGCGATAAAGATTTAAATTCATTTGCAGGAGCTTACCGGATTAACTCGATGATGATTAATTAAGAAAATATAAACCGCCAGACTTTGATTGGGTACTAGCACTTACCCAGGCAGCTTTTGGCCCTTAAACCGAAGATGAAACGCCAAAACAGCTGGCAGGATCGCCAATGTGGACTTCCAGTAGCGGGCGTTATTTTATGCTCGCTTTAGACTTTCGCTCATCGGACCCAATCAATCGAACCTCCACCCAAGCAACCAAAAGTGTCAAGCCATTCATCGTACCAAATCAACAAATATCTTCCTTTAAATCGACCACTGCGGGATGCAAAACTCGATCCTCGAGGTGCTAATCAAGCATGCTGCCACAAAGCCAAGCTTAATTGTTAGCCGAACCACTTTTGAATCTCAAAGTAATGACAAGTTTACGTAGCAAGCTCAATGTATTTCAATAAAAACACTGCTTTTTTGTGTTTATTTTATCTCTATATTGGTGAGCAATATTTTGGACTGTTAAAATTATGTTCATCCATCGACAAAACACAAAATTTTATTGGAAAAAGAAAACCCCAAAAATGGTAACAACATCACGAAATTTATGCAAAAATGTTCCTCCACACAATGCACCATTAAATGTATCGGGCACCGGAATAATCGCACATTTTCCATTACGGCCGCTGAACATCAATAAAACAATCTTTGGACAGGGGGCATTGCGTTAAAATGATTTTCGCACCGAGACTGAAAAGAACAATCCAGACCAGAACAGGGCTAGAGTTGAGAATTATTCGTCAGTGAAAGCAAGCAGAGCAAGAAAAAAAATGGACAAAAATGAAAATGCATTGTTCGCCAGAAACGCAACTTGTGCGGAGCATGTGAGAACAAGAAAAAAAAGGAACATGATTTACGCTTATTGTATGCATTTTGCCGCAATGAATCATTTTGCCATTTCCGATACGCCCACACAAAAGCAAGGACCCCGTGACGCTTCGCCATATGTATTGGAGCTGGACCGCACAATATGATGAGCAGCAATCAATTCAGTTCACCCGATGCTAGCACCTTTGCGGAGATCGTTTAGCAGTTCGTTCATTCATGCAAGTTGATTCGACAGAAAACGTTCATACTAATGAATAATTGGAAAAAGTCGGGACCGGCAACTTTTACTAAGTAGTCTTTCTTAACATTGACCACAGTAAATGGATGTTTTATTATATCAGTGGATAATCTTTTTTTTTTCTTTATTTAAGAGGTTTTCAGCCACAGACTGGTTCACGTAAGGGAACATCCATAAATGACGTAGCTTTTTTTTACGAGTTTTTTTACCCCCCCTCCCCCTTCGTAGCATTTCGTCACAAAGTCATAGACCCCCCCCTAGATAATAACGTAGCTTTAATAAACCCCCCCCCCCCCCTCATTTTTAAAAATCGTTTTTTAATTTTTACTTTTATTATCAGCATTTTCCAAGAATAATACAAAAAATAACAAAATAAGTTATAAATGGAAGTTTAAAAAAGCATATCAATCAGTCAAAAAAATCAAGCTACCTTTCAACAAACAGGATAGCTAGTAAGTATTCAATCAGTTGCGGCGGTCCAAATTATCTCCATTCGGGATTCCAATGAAATCGTTGGGTAGCTTTCCTCCATCGTCTGTTCGGCTGGAATAATTGCATCTGCGATGTCAGCTGCATCCATCTACTCTCTATCGTCCTCCGGAGTGATGACCAGCACTTCGTGTCCTCTTTTGCCTACAATTAGCTTTGGACGAATCTTTCTATCCGAGACTGGGGCCTTGTGAATTTTGCTATGCTCCTTTTGGAGAGCATTTGAAGCAAAATATAAATTGCATTTCTTGCATGTACGCTCCTTGATACACTTGAAAAAAGTCGGGCAGTAGGAGCCAAAAGCTACATGTTCAGACTAGATTGAATAAGGCATAATTTCGATCAATTTTGATTTTTTTTTTTGATATTTAATTAAGGGCTACGTAGCTTTACTTGAACCCCTACCCCCCCTCTCGTCACACATCGTCACACAAAGTCAAACTCCCCCCCTCCCCCTCAAATGCTACGTCATTTATGGATGTTCCCTAAGGCTTAAATATTAATTTATACAGTCTTCCAAGCCAGTGGTCATGATATCGAATATCGATCATGGCGTAAACTTTCTGAGAGTTTGTGACAATTCCACAATTTCTGCCTTAAAACGAGAGAGATTGTGACAAAACATCACGGAATACGCATTTCCAAAGAAGATTCTCTCCATCGCCTACTCCTGCTGTGGATATTACAATTTTGCATTTAAAAAACCTGAACACCCCTCATTTTGAAGGTGTGTGTGTGTGTGTGTGTAGAATGTTGATCCTATTTTGATTTTGGAATTCACTCTTCAGTTGTCAAAATGCCGCCCAAGGAAGACGAGCAGCGTGCGAGCTACTCGCACGCAAAGCTGGCAAAATCGCAAAAAGTTGCCAAATCAACCGTTACAAATGTAATTAAAGTGTTGGGGGAACGTTTGTTGACAGCCGAGAAGTCTGGATCGGGAGGAAATCGAAAACCGGAAGCCGCTGAGACGACAAAGAGAGTTGCCGGTAGTTTCAAGCGAAACCCTAACCTCTCTCCCCGAGATGCCGCAAATAAGCTGGGTGTATCGTCTACAACCGTGCATCGAGCCAAAAAACGTGCCGGACTATCGACTTACAAGAAGGTGGTGGTTCCAAATCGCGATGATAAACAAAATACGACGGAGAAAGAGCGATCCTGGAGGCTGTACACGACGATGCTGACGAAGTTTGACTGCGTGGCAATGGACGACGAAACCTACGCCAAAGCCGACTACAAGCAGCTTCTGGGACAGGAGTTTTATACGGCAAAAGGAAGGGGAATTTGTAGCAGATATTTTCAAGCACATGAAACTGTCAAAGTTCGCGAAGAGATATCTGGTTTGGTAAGCCATCTGTACCTGTGGCTTGAAAAGCAGCATTTTCATAGCTTCCGGGACTGTCAACCAAGAAATTTACGTGAAAGAGTGTTTGAATAAACGTCTGCTGCCTTTTCTGAAGAAACACGGTTGTTCCGTACTGTTTTGGCCGGATTTGGCATCTTGCCATTACGGTAAAAAGACCATGGAGTGGTACGCCGCCAACAACGTGCAGGTGGTTTCCAACGACTAGAACCCTCCCAACACGCCCGAGCTCCGCCCAAATGAGAAATACTGGGCTATTGTCAATCGAAACCTAAAGAAGACCAAAAAAACTGCGGACGAGCAGCAGTTCAAGGCAAACTGGCTTTCTGCGGCGAAGAAGGTGGACAAGGTGGCTTTACTAAATCTGATGATAGGAGTTAAGCGTCAGGCCCGGCAAGCCTAACTGAATATTTTTTGTGAATTTTATACTATTTAAACTTGAAAAAGAAATTTAATTTGATTTTTTAAATAAACGATTTCACCGATTTACACGCGTTTTCCCTTGACCAAATTTTGACCGTATCACCCATTATCATGTTTTCGGCAACGGTCGTATTCACGCTCCAGTTGCGCGTAAAATTCGTCTTTGTCGTCACCGGTACTTCCGAGGTGAGGGCTGTGCACGTTGATGATGTCGATGTTGAAAAACCGACCCTTGATTCTCAACCGGCACATTCGTAGGTTGATCGGCCACCACCCGATCACGAGCTTTTGCATCTTTCCCATAACTATAAAAGCTGTTCCAAGCTCGTGTGTGTTGCCGCAGCTCTGGTAGATGGTACGACTATCTGGGTAAGTTTTTACCGTGGAGCCCTTCTAGCAACGCTGCAACGCTACGATGTCGAATTTGCGGCTCTTCAATTCGTTCAAGAGCACGTGGATACTGCCCACAAAATTTAGAGATAGGAAGTTCCATGTTCCAAGTTTCCAATCGCCAATCCCTTTTCGTCGCGTCGGCTTTCGACGATTTCCATCCGAAATTTGTTGTTCCTTGTTCGTTGCTTATGTTTTTTGTAGTCACGGGCTCACAAGACCCGCAGCTAACCCAATTACCTCGCAGGAAGACCGTCGTGATGTTGCTGTTTTGAGTCCAGAACACCACCAGGATGTTGCTGCACTTCGCACGCCGCCCCTGACATGGAAAACAGACGCGTACGAAGCCCCCTATCTCAGTCAGAATGCGAACAAAGCATCCACCGGGGTTGGGTACCCGATCTTCGCTAAAGTTGCTCACACAACGGGGTGGTAGAGAATCGGAGTTTTAAGACAAGAGGTGATATGACCACTACCAGAAGATTGGGTGTATGAGGTCTCGTCTTCATATTGTCTACCATTCGCCAGCCAACCATTTAAACCATTTTGTGATTAATGGTCGAAAACTGCCAAAATGGTTTAATTTCTTTATAGAAAGGTGGTTGAAAAATAACCATATTAACGGTTTTGAAGCAAAACCATTAAATGATTATTTGAAAACCACAAATGATTAATAAAAATCAAGCGTGTATGTTTCCATCTGTCTAAACAACTATGGTGCGAATAGCGCCTTCATCGGCATATTGAAAACGTTCAATGGCTTTTCTGAGCATTTCGACTTAGAAGTTTTGAGGAATTTGTTGCTGAGAAATATTTAAACTATGTCAAGAACTGTATAGATAAGAGTAGAGTTCTAACTTATATTATAATGACTATTAGTTATCATTAGAATCTACATGTGGTCCGTTGATTTAATTCAAATAGGTTAATAAAATAAACTATGGAAAATAGGAGTCAGATTGGTACAGTGCTACTGATCACACGACCATCTTTGATCGCATTGACCACCGTTTACTTCTTGCAAAACTGCGGCATCTCGGACTCGAAGAAGGACTCATTCTTTAGTTTTAATCGAATTTTCAATCGAAAGTTCTCTTTAGCTCAGCATTTTCCGACAACCACAGCATTTGCTCTCGATTTGTTCGAATTATTTCGTCAAGATGGATTGAGTTTTGAAGGCTGCTGTGCTGTTGAAGCGGTGATGCGGGAGAAAGTAAGAATAAAACTTATACACCGCAAATACAATTTGACAACTACCTTACCCCAAATTCTGTAGTTTCTTATTAGTATCGTCTCTTAGACAAAAAGAACAACCAAACAAAAAAAATTCTTAAAAAATATGCCAGCTCTTATTATTGTATGTATGTATGCATATATTTGAGATGATGATCGAAAGTTTGGTACTCTATATCACCGCTATACGAAAACTTTGTCAGCCATGTTGCATGCTATTGAAATAGGGATGTTGCTTTTTTTCCAATGTTTTCCACTTTCTTTCTGTACTGCTTAGATTTTCATTCGTGCTTTTTCGAGAAAATTGAGAGTTTCTCTCAATTCTAGCTTGAATATTGGTGAAATCGGTATTCCAGTACCAGGGTTTAGTGGAATTCGTAAATTTAATTCCTTTTCTGTCGGGTTGTACGATGTTTTTGTACCACAGATTTGTGGATTCCAGGGACTATAGTTTGAATCTTTTGTATGCGTCTTCTAGTCGTAATTTGTTTTGTAGTAATATTGGTTCATCTAGTCCTTGTTTTGCTAATATATCCTCATTTTCGTTTCTTTCATTTCCTACCTGTGAAAGAATCCATTGGATCTTCACATTCTTAGTTGTAGCTAGCGTACATACATATATCATGGGTAATTTGTCAAATTTTCTGTTCTTTGTGTCTTTTTTAATAATTTTACAGGCAGCTTGGGAGTCGGTAAAAATTACAGCAACCCCTCTGGTTGTGTCTATATGTTCTAGTGCTACTCTTATAGCTAATGGCTCGGCTGTTGCAATGTTAACACAGTTAACTAAAAAAATGCTTATCTTCGTATCCGAAGAAGCGTCGTAAATTCCAATGCCACATTTGTCCACATTTTGGAGGCATCAGTGTGCCAATGATCACGGTGACCATAATGGTTATTAATCATCTCTATGGCAAGTGTTTTTAGTACGGTCGGAGATGTTTCTTTCTTTCTCATCATTGATCCTATCATTTGATCTTCTATTTCCACTTTTAAAGCAATTTGAGGTTTTGTTTCTGGGTATATTGTTTGAAATTCCTGTACATTTTTTATATATGTTCTTTCTATAAAAGTATATTTTGCATCGTTTTGTATATTTGACAAGTCTAAAGAATGTAATTGTTGGGCTATCAAATCATTTCTTTGGATGTGTAATGCAATAAGTTTTTAAGCTAAGTAATTCCGTTTGATATTGAGTGGTTCTTCTCCAGCTATTGCTGCTTAGGTGTTTATAGGTGTAGTTTTTGTACATCCTGTAGCGATACGTTAACATTGTCTGTTTGTTATTTCAAGCATGTTACAGTACTTCTTGAGTGTTCCGCCATATATAATAGCTTAGTAGTTTAAATAGTTACCATATAAGGCTTTATGATATAACATCATTACTTTAGGTGTGCCACCGAATTTAATTCCGCTTATAATTTTAAACATGTTTTGTTTGGTCAATACGTTTTGTTTAAGAGTTTTAATGTGTATTCCGTATTTAAGCGTCTGGTCGAGTGTTATTCCTAGGTATTTGTAGCTCTTTACTGTTTCCAGGGTCTCCCCTCCCATTGTCAGGCAGAGTTGTTTATCACAGTCTTTGAATAACATTGCTTTAGATTTTTAACTATTCAAACGTAATCCCAACTCAGAGGCTTTTGCCGTAAGATGGTTTATTTCAGTTTGCATCTTTCTCATAGCTGTTTCCAGAGATTTTGCTTTAACGATATTGAAAAAAATCATCAGCAAACTGTAGAGCTGTAATATCTAGGTCTAAGTTTGTATTGTGTAAAGAGGCAGTGTAAATGTTAAAAAGAACAGGTGACATTACGTCTCCCTGTGGTACTCCGGTGCCAATTGTTCGGCTCACAGGTCCTTCTTGTGTGAAAACCAAAGATTTCCGGTTATTCAGGAAATTGTATATCCATGTGCATGTGTCTTTTTTAAAACCATTACTCAACATTAAGTTGTATAGTTTTTCAATATTTACGGTGTTGAATGCATTTGAAAAATCCAAGAAAACACCAATTGTTGTGTAGTTGGCTCTTCGTGCTGCTTTAATAAGATTAGTTGCAAAGGTAACACAATGTTCTGTCGACATTCCTTTACGAAATCCGAACGAAAGGTTTGGAATGATATTGTTATTTTCACACGTCTTTTGTATGTCTTCAAGAACAGCCGCGTTCAAAATTTTCACTACAGTTGGTAGAAGTACTGTGGGTCTGCTAGAGCTTATTTAATTTGATGCTTTGTTAGCTTTTAAAATTGGGATAATATTTATTTCTTTAAGGTGATCGTCTAGTACTCCTTTACGCCACATTTCGTTAAGTAAATCTATGATTTTTATTGCGGATTGAGCCTGGTGGAGATTTTAAGGATTTGTTTCTTAAAAATGTTTTCCAGAGTTGATAATTTAAAATGGAAGTTCTTGTGTTATTTTCCTTGGGTGGGAGAGGTTCTTTAAAATTTGATGGACCAAAGTTTATGGTTAAACACTGAGTTGCCATGTTTTTGCTGTTGATTTTGGGGTTATTTTTACGGTTGATTATTGGGAGGAGTTTAACCTTCTGACAAGTTTTCAATTTTCATGTGTGTTTCTTGGGTCTATGGATCCTGAGAGTTCAATCATTTTGTCTTTGATGTATTTATGGTTGGATTTGAGGAACATTGCAGAGAATTTATTCCATTTAACTAAGTTAACACTGCTGCTGCATCTTTTATACTCACGTAGAGTGTCTTGTTTTTGATTATATAATTCAGAGAGCTCCGAACTCCAGTAATATTTTGGTGAATAAGTGCTGGTTTTTTTTATGTTTCTTTGTTATATTCTGTGAGAGATTAGAAAGATCCTTTAAGTCGCTGAATTCCCAATGTTTTACTTGAGCCATTTCTTCAGAGATTTTTTGTTTGTCGTAGTAAAACTTTTGTATACGTTTAACTCTTAAATCAAGAAAAGTTTCTATGATAAGATGTCCACTTCCACCAAAAGTTTTGTTAACTACCTTCCAATCAACCATGTTAAAAAGATTTGAAGTGCATAATGTTAAATCAATAGCGCTGGGTTGCTGATTAGTGATTGTAGGAAGAAAGGTCACTGTTCCAGTATTCAGTAGTAGTAAATTAGAGCCAATTATGGCATCATGATCAATTTTTCCTTTGTTGTTTGCCTCGTGACATCCCCATATCACGTTATGACTGTTAAAATCACCTCCAATTAGAACTTTTTCATAGTTAGCTACTTCATTGAAAAGTGTTGTTATTGCTGTTTCTAAATTGCCAATTGATATTCTGGGCGGGGTTTATATAAACAATTACTAGAGCAAGCTCTATTTTAGATATGAACAGCCCAAGTGTTTCAAAATCGTCTGAAGTTGAAAGTTGAATGGTGTCAAACTTAAATTCTTCCTTAAGAAAAATTCCTTCGCCTCCAAATCCGTCCGCACGGGGAGCTGGGAGTCGATGGTATCCCTGAATATTCCATCTTCCTGTAGGAATTTGATCCGGTTTAACCCAGATCTCGGAAGGCAAAGCTGCGTCGTAGTTTTGGGTATACATCTCATGAATTAATTCGTATTTATTTCTGAATAAACTCTGAATATTTGATTGCAGTACTTTGGACGACAATCACCACTCTGATGATTGTAATTTTTGTAGATTTTTACAGGTTTGGGATCCGTATTTTTGTTTCCTCCTATGGTCGGTTGAAGAGTTTCCATGTTCTCGTCCAGCATCCTTTCCATTTTCCGGGATCCGGTGGTATAAGATTGTGTGTTGATGCTGTTTCATCTGGAGCAGCATCCTTGCCACTCATCTTAGTACGGTCGTTAGATTAGCACAGATGGGTTCTTTTGTAATGTTATCACTAGATCACAGAGTAATATCACAGATCTTCTTAAAAATCATCACACGACAAGTTTTTATTACAAAATAAATAAACCACGTTAAAAAATAGAACATCCACACACTTTCAGTGAAAACATTGGAATGACCTTTTGTTGTTGATTGTTCGCAACTATTTATTCGGTGCTTTCAACCAACTCCAGTTCGACAAATGCGTAAACAAAGCATTCTCCGGCTACCAACTGCAAATCAGAATTTGATCAAAATCATCAAAATTCGGAGCCACACACATGAGAAAAAAATTTCAAATAAGAATCACTCTAGAGTTTGTTTTGATTAGGTCGTATGAACCAATACAAACAAAATTGAGTTATTGAGTGCAAACGATGAATTAAAATGTGTTTTACCTTTGGTAAAAATTCGGTTTAATTTTGTCAATAAAAACATTTACAAAATTATTTGAATTTAGGACGCATAATGACTTTCTCATTTTCGAGTGTAACTTGGTTTTCGTGACTATTTACACTGCTCTGAATTATCGGGCAAAACAAAGGTCGCAAAATAACTATTTGGCAAGTTGGTTTTTGAGTCCTAATGCATTTTTTTTCCAAAAAAGCTTAAGCGAGTGTTCAAAAGTTGATATATTTAATCGGAAACTGTTAGTGAGAATAGTTTAAACTATCCAGCAAGCTAAACTTCTTGAATTTATGGAGAGGTAAGTAAAAAAATGCGAAATTTTTGTGAATGGACAAAATTTAAACTCCGATTTAATAACTTTTTCATCACAGATACCAACGAAACAAACCTGCTACAAATAAAAGCCACAGGAAGTATTCTGCAAATCAAAGTGGAATGGAAATGTACTAAGGTTGCCAGAAGTTTTTCAGCACGTATCCGGGCCGGATAAACCGGACAATTTTATATAAAAACCTGGCAAAATCCGGGCATTTGATTTCAAAAGTGACGAACATAAATCCGAGCAATATTAGGGAAAATTTACTAATAAACTCAGAAAGAACTCAACAATAATCAAGAAAAAAAATGCAAAAAAAATTGTTTTATCAAACCTCATCGACCGATTTTGAATCGGATTTTAGGCTTCCAAAAAACCTTTCATTGTTATTTATGTAAAACTTGCGCAAAATATTTCGTTTTGGAGGCGTTCGTTGTTTTTTTTTCTATTTTATTTGTCAAATAAAGTGAATAAACCCGTGCAAAATCAGGGCATTTTTCAATGAAATCCGGGCAACCAGACCGAGCCGAACTGTTCTAAAATGTTGTATCAAATATCTGGGCAGACCCGGATAAAACCGGACAATCCGGCAACTTTAAAATATACGCTTGATAGACAGTCCCGAATCCCGACTGCTAAAGTGGTAAGAGAAGATTGCTTAGGACTACAATTGCCGATCGTTTTTCTGAAAACGGAGATTCCGAAGAGCACAAATCACCCGTGGGTACCGGGACAGCAAAGTTGAAGAATTATGGAATGAAGATCTATATATGACCCATTCCAGCGTGACGTCACAACGTTTGCAAAACAATTTTTTGGTATATTGTATGTAAGTTTTACTGGTCATATCGCACATTGTTGAAAATTGTACATCATAGGGTCAAAATTTAATTCTCTACAATTTGAAACCAAAAGTATTTGTATAGAGTAAATAGTTAACAAAATATAACCAAAAGGAATCGTGACGTCACAACGCGCCTCTTTTCCCACTTTTCAATTTTTTTTACAACGTCGCAATTTTCTGCTCTTCTATTTGATCAAATTTTATGAAAATTTCAGGAAAGAATCTGTTCATTACAACCAACAAATCACTGTTTTCGATTTTTTTAAATTTTGATGTCAATTTATTTTAGAGCGATTCAGTTTCGTGACGTCACAACGCACCATTTTTTTTAAAGTAGGGTTTTGCAAAGCGTTGTGACGTCACGAAATTTGATGGTTAGCTACATGAAATAAATCAAAGTATAATCTTAAAATGAATACTTGATTTACTTAAAATGCTTAAAAACTTAATAAATAATGTGATTTGGTGATGAAATCGATCCATTTATTCCCAAAAAATAAGGGGAATATAATCTCAATGGCCCATATAAGCAGATAAGGTTTGCAACACTGCTCACATCAATTTTATTCGAAGTTTTTTTATGCGATCATGTGAATATTATTTATGAAAAAACTAAAACTAGGAAATATTTATTCGTAAAAGCGTTGAAATGTGTTTCTGATTCTTTTTAATCTTTAGTTGCAAAGGAAAGGAAAAATAAATGATAATTTCAAAGCCTTCGATCTTGCCAAAGATAGTTAATCGACACTAGAGTGCCTAAATCAGCCATCTAATGAAAATCTTATAAGTTGCAAGCTTTCATTATGACAAATAGTTTATCTCAAGATCCCATTTCGACAATGGTTTAGTTAAAAAGGTTTTTGAGTTTCAAAAATTAGCTTCTGATGGGTCAAATACAAAAAATACATGAATTATCGTTAATCGACGCTAATTTTGAACGTTCTAGCTGTTTAATGATAACTCTAATCGAAACTAATCGAAACGCGTTCCTCAGATAAAATATTGTCATAATCAAAGCTTTAAAATACTCAAATTAAAAGAAAAATTGGTTGATAAAGACCTAAATGATTGATGAAAAACGGTTTTTTTTATCATGCCGAACCAAATCTACACAATTCCATACAAACTTTAGGTGTGTTGCGCAACCTCTTTCCTTAGAATAATCTGACCCAAATTTTGCATGAGACCTTGTGCTAGTACATATTTGAATTTATTAAATTTTGTAATTCAGTTTAAAGTCTCTTTTGTGAGATTTTATGTGAACACGGGGTTCGATTCGGATTTTCTAGTGACATTCTTTGAGGTGGAAATTTCAATAAAAGCAGTTTTCTATTAAAATAATTGAATTAATTTTAATAATTTATTTTCTATGAAAATCTTATGATTTTTTTAATAAAAATAAAAAGTTAATCTATTAAGTTTACCAGTTTACCAGATTTTTTTAATCTCATTACATTTCTTTCATGGAACTTATTTTGTTTGAACATAATGCCAGAAAGAAAAAGAAGCTTCTAGCGGTGTTTTTCATTCTAACATAGATATATGAAGTACTAGATCTTTAACAAGATTTTTATTCAAATCACAGATAACTATCTGCTTTATGATTCACAAATATTCTTTTACAAAATCGATGAGGATTTCATTTGTTTGATAGTTTGTTTATTCTTGAATCACGCGTTTTTAAGTGCTGTTTTATATGTTTTATTAGAAATGTTTAAAAACAACTAAGTTAATGCAAAAAAAAATTAGTTTCTTTGAAAACTTGATAAGAGAATTCGTTTTCTGAAGCACATTGTTGTGTTGAACTTGTATTGAAGAAATACTATCCTAGTGTTAAGGTAAAAAGTTTTGAACGTTTTCGAAAAAAAGTACATAAATAAATTTTCGTGACGTCACAACGCATTCTTTACCCGGGTGCAACTCACAACCTGCTAAACCGATTTTCAATCTAAAAATTGCATTAAATTCCACTCAAGAAGTTTGAAGAGACCTCCAATTTTCGACAATATTTGAAATTTCAGTAAATCATAAATTTAAAAACAGTAGAATTTTCGTGACGTCACAACGCTTAAAAATAGATACCTTTATCAACGACTCTAGAGCGTAAACTAGCAGTAACTGTTATTTATCTTATATCATGCTTAAAAGATGGCTTTTCTACCATCATTTTGCAGTAATTTGTTTTGACATAGCTAGATTTTTGATAAAGTTATGTTATGAATGAAGAATATTTGCAAAAATCAATTTAATTTCATACTAAAATTTTTAAATTTCAACGTTAACATACTCAATTCTAAAAAAAGGTAGCTGAATATCTTTTTATGGAAAATGACACTCAAGAAATAACCTTTCTAACGCTATGTAATTTATATTTGGATAATGAAAAATAAAAATCGGTTCTCCAGTTGAGGGGTGCTTGGAATGGGTCATATATAAAAATGAATTTCTGTCTGTCTGTCTGTCTGTCTGTCTGTCTGTCTGTCTGTTCCCTATAGATTCGGAAACTACTGAACCGATTTGCGTGAAACTTGGCAGGTGGGTGTATTGGAGGCAGGGGAAGGTTCCTATTGTGGTTTGAGGCCCCTCCCTCTCTCATGAAGGGAGGGAGGGGCCTCCCAAACAAAAGACAATTTTTTGCATAACTCGAGAACCAATCAAGCAAATGGTATCAAATTTGGCATTGGGTGGTATTTGGGAACGGAGAATATTTCAATGAATGTAAGGTACCCCTCCTTCCTCTCAGTGGGGTGATAGAAAGGGGGGAGGGGGGCTACCTTACAATTTTTCATATAACTCGAAAATTATTCAAGATATTGGAACCAAATTTGGCATGGGAAGGTTTTTGGAAACGAAAAATATTTCAATGATTATTTGAGACCCTCCCTCTTTCCGGTAGAAAGGGGGAGGGGGCCTCTTTCATATTTTTTACATAATTCAAAAACTAATAAAGCAAATGGAATCAAATTTGGCATGGGAGTGTATATGGATTCGAAAAATATTTCTATGATTATTTGAGACCCCACCAGTAGAGAGATATGAAGAGGGGAGGGGGCCTCTTTCATAGTTTTTTACCTAACTCAAAAACTAATTAAGCAAGTGGAACCAAACTTGGCATGGGTGGGTATATGGGAACGTGACATGTTCTAATGATTGTTTGAGACCCCTTCTTTTTTCCAGCGGTAAGAAAGGAAAGAGGGAGGGGGGTTTCATACAATTTTTTCTGCATAACTGAAGAACTACAACAGAAAATGAAACCATATTTGGGTACGAGAAATGCTTCAATGAATATTTGGTATCCCTCACTCCTATCTAA